>NC_142781.1:35554241-35739241 GCF_988280905.1 Pimephales promelas
GTTCTTCAGAAACTTGTTAGCTAAATGTAGTGATCTAAAGAAGACGCCGTTGAACTACACTCAACTAAAAGTAACTGAAATAGTGTCAACTGAAGTCTTAAAGGGACAGTTCACTCTAGAATGCACCGATATGAACATTTTGGCCGATACCGATAACCGATAATTCTTTATATTTGAAAACCGATAACCGATATATCGGCCGAAAAATCTAAATCCAAAATTTTATATATAAATTTTGAGAGCCTGATGACCAAAACCAAAGTCTCACCATTAAATGCCACATCCCAAACAAACAATTAAAATGTTCTCGTTATAATTTTATGTAGCTTATATTATTTGCATGTTGCACTGAACCGAATTTTCCTTTTTTTGTAGTTATTTCAATCATATTTCAAGCAATTGAAAATAAAGTGTGTATTGCATTAGAACAACACCAGGGTGAGTAAATAATGACTTAATTTTCATTTTAGGGTGAACTGTACCTTTAAGGCGAGACACTGAAAAAGCATTGTTTTTCAGATTTTGTGCTATTTGGCTATTTTGGCAAAAATCTCAGATTCAGCCAACTTTATAGTTTCCAATGTTGAAATATGTGTATACAATTCACTAAGTCGAATCTTATTGCTTTATCAGAGCGTTCTTCAGAAACTTGTTAGCTAAATGTAGTGATCTGAAGAAGACGCCGTTGAACTACACTCAACTAAAAGTAACTGAAATAGTGTTAACTGAAGTCTTAAAGGGACAGTTCACCCTAGAATGCACCGATATGAACATTTTGGCCGATACCGATAACCGATAACCCTTTATATTTGAAAACCGATAACCGATATATCGGCCGATAAATCTAAATCCAAATTTTTATATACATTTTGAGAGCCTGATTACCAAAACCAAAGTCTCACCATTAAATGCCACGTCCCAAACAAACAATTAAAATGTTCTCGTTATAATTTTATGTAGCTTATATTATTTGCATGTTGCACTGAACCGAATTTTCCTTTTTTTTGTAGTTATTTCAATCATATTTCAAGCAATTGAAAATAAAGTGTGTATTGCATTAGAACAACACCAGAGTGAGTAAATAATGACTTAATTTTCATTTTAGGGTGAACTGTACCTTTAAGGCGAGACACTGAAAAAGCATTGTTTTTCAGATTTTGTGCTATTTGGCTATTTTGGCAAAAATCTCAGATTCAGCCAACTTTATAGTTTCCAATGTCGAAATATGTGTATACAATTCACTAAGTCGTATCTTATAACTTTATCAGAGCGTTCTTCAGAAACTTGTTCGCTAAATGTAGTGATCTAAAGAAGACGCCGTTGAACTACACTCAACTAAAAGTAACTGAAATAGTGTTAACTGAAGTCTTAAAGGGACAGTTCACTCTAGAATGCACCGATATGAACATTTTGGCCGATACCGATAACCGATAACCCTTTATATTTGAAAACCGATAACCGATATATCGGCCGATAAATCTAAATCCAAATTTTGATATAAATTTTGAGAGCCTGATTACCAAAACAAAAGTTTTACCAGTCTCACTCAGATTCAGCAAACTTTATAGTTTCATTCATACTTTTCATACTGAAGGTTTGTTAACATTTTATTCTTAAAAACATTTTTTTTTCTGTCTGTTGACAGTATTTTTTGATTTATGGAGTGATGAAAAGAGAAATCCAAAATCTAATCCAACAAAATAAAACAAGATTTTACAACCTGGCTTTCTACAATGCTCAGATTTCTGTTCTGGAAATGTGTGCATTCTTAACGAAATAATGCCATATTTAAACATAACATTTACTTGTAAAATTGTAACACAAAAAAATGTTTGCGATTCTTAATGTAATCCATCAACTGATGAAGTACAGTGTAAAATCGATAAGTTAAATATTTTGACCCGTTTCAGAAAATAAAGAGAGGAAGGCATGCATGTCCACAGATCAACAAGCAACTCGCTAAGTTTTGGAAGAGAGATAGCAACTTGATGTACCTTCAAAACATTTCGTAATTTGTGTTGAAACTGTGTCAACACACGTAAATTTAGTATCAAACGAATCCGGACAACAATAACAATCGCTTAATCATTTCTTATTGATATCAGACTGAGATAAGACTTACAGAGTCACAAACAAACACATACGCAAATATTCCAAAACATCAAATAACTACAACAATATAACAAAAAAACAGCACGTCTCTTGAAATTTGCATGACGCATAATGCTGATTGCTTAACGTGCATGAGCGTGTGTGTGTGTGTGTGTGTGTAGAGGGGTGGTGGGAGAGCACGTTGTTCATTAATGCTGACGTTTTGGCGGCTTTTCAAGAGGGAACTCCAATGGCATGGCTGGGCTTGATGCCCACAGGGAAACACCAGCGCTCACTTTCATCTCACAGCTGATATCACACACACACTTCCACAACAAGGGCACAAAATACTTATACCTGACCTTCTGATTCTCAAATAAAATGAGTGTTTTTGGAAAACACAGCATGAAAGAGCTCTTGAGGAATCAAATGCTACTTGATAATCTCCAGTCCAGAAAGAGCACATGACACGGCATAACAAAGATCATCACCAACTTGTCATGAGATATGATGAGGAAGACTGAGGGATGTTGTTATTACAGTAAAAGAGATCTGATGTCCCCTGTAGTCAATCATTTTATCCCTTAAAACTCATCTGTGATCACATTCACCAAGATGACATATTTAAGAATTTTTTCCTTTAAAAAAGTGAATGTAACTTGCGAATGTAACTTGACACCCTTGCCTCATTTAGTATGCGTGGTTCTATGAATATGCAAATGAGCCCCGCCTCCACTCACTCACAGGAGCACAACTAACATTTAATATAACCATTAAAACAGAGTCGAGAAAAAATATAAATGGCTGGGGAAAAAACAGAATAAAGAAAAATTTAAAAGGAAAAAATATAAATAAAACTAAATTTGGGAATGTATGCATTCATAGGGAAAAACTATCTTATCGATATCACCGGACTTGATCAGTTGACTGATTACATTCTGGGACTACAAATAGTAATTAGCATTGTGCTAAATCCAGCGTATTTACGGCAATTTATGTTGTACGTTCAAAAAATATGCATTGTCCAATCCAAATGAAGGAATAAATACAAAATAAATACAAAATATTTCATAAGACCCTAGTTCATTTATTGCACTGAAAAACACAGTAATGGAAAATGTAATGCATTCTGCAACTTCCAAAAAAGTGCATCTTTCAGTCCTAAAATATAAAAAAAAAATAATAATTTTTTTGAAGTGGTAAATAAAAGAAATATTAATGTTTTTAAATACCCCTTCTACTTCACAATTTGACTTGATTTACTGAAATTTACTAGTAACTTTTGAGTGAAAATTGTTTCCAAGTAAATCCTAACGCAATTATTATTATTTTTTCAATGTATATCTAGTGCTTTAATATGGTCTGTCGGGTATATCAATCAATATGAAACATTCTGCATCAAACACACAGTATAAGATACAAAACGAAGCTTCCTTCAACTGATCTATCTTTAAACGTTTGCTGGATGTGCAGGATAATTGCGTACTCTATTACTTTCCACTAAGAACTGTGCCTTTCGTCTTCACCAGAAATCCGTCTACAAAATTAGGTCTGCACGTTCTTGGTATCCGAGTCTCAAAGTGTTAATCGTTCTGGACGTACCCTCGAACGACACCAGTCCGATCACAGGGGTTTACCGCTGGTGCTCTCGGCCAAACCCGCAGGCTTTCCACACACAGCTCCTCAATCACACACCAGTTTTGAGGAGTGTATCCTGGGTGTACTAGAAGTAGACTTCCTTACCGAGAACTAGTTAATCCTGAGCATTATCCTCAATGCTATTTTTAGGCGTTTGGATTGTCTGCTTTATGTTTAACGGTCTGATTTAGTGCAACTTGTCAAAACACTTCCATGGGTTAGGCTACATAATGAAAGTTTGACATGTAAGGAAAACACATTGAGATTGTTTAACTTGTGTGCATTTAACACACTTCACAATACCCCCATTTTCCGGTTTAGACTCCACTCGAAAATGCTCTTTCCAGGAAAAGGGATTTGGTGGCATGGCTGTTATTGGCTATGATCTTAAACTGAGCACGGTTCAACTTTATTAAGGCTGCTTTACAAGGGCAAGAGAAGCGGAATAGCTCCGAGCGGAGCGTTTATAACTCAAACTGCTCTTCTGGAGAACAAATGTGTTTGCTGCAAAGAACATGAGAGGATGAAAACAAAACTCAACACTTTTTACATATGTAACAAGTAAGTGTTTCCGACGCAAGGCTAATGACGCTATAACTCTTGATCGTACTGAAGAGTTGCTATGGAAGCTTGTTTCCGACATGGAATAAAACATTTCAAAAGATAACTTTATAAGACACAATTTCGAGTTTATACCTCCCAATTGCGTTATATAAAGTCAGAATTGCGTGATATAAATTCACAATTGTTAAAGTCAGAATGGCGAGATATAAAGTCAGAATTGCCAGATATAAAGTCGTAATTGTTATAAAGTCAGAATTGCAAGATATAAAATCAGAATTGAGATATAAAGTCAGAATTGCAAGAAATAAAGTCAGAATTGCGAGATATAAAGTCAGAATTGAGATATAAAGTCAGAATGGCGAGATATAAAGTCGCAATTGTTATAAAGTCAGAATGGCGAGATATAAAGTCAGAATTGAGAGAAATAAAGTCGCAATTGTTATAAAGTCAGAATTGCGAGATATAAAATCAGAATTGAGAAATGAGTCAGAATTGAGAGATATAAAGTCGCAATTGTTATAAAGTCAGAATTGCGAGATATAAAATCAGAATTGAGAAATGAGTCAGAATTGAGAGATATAAAGTCGCAATTGTTATAAAGTCAGAATTGCAAGATATAAAATCAGAATTGCAAGATTTAAAAATTGCATGATATAAAGTCAGAATTACAAGATATAAAGTCAGAATTGTGAGATATAAAGTCAGAATTGCGAGATATAAAGTCAGAATTGCGAGATATAAAGTCGCAATTGTTAGTCAGAATAGCAAGATGTAAAGTCAGAATTGAGAGATTTAAAAATTTCAAGATATATAGACAGAATTGCGAGACATAAAGTCGCAATTGTTATAAAAGTCAGAATTGTGAGATATAAAGTCAGAATTGCGAGATATAAAATCAAAATTGCGAGATATAAAGTCAGAATTGCGAGATATAAAATCAAAATTGCAAGATATAAAGTCAGAATTGCAAGATATAAAGTCGCAATTGCGTTATAAAGTCAGAATTGCAAGATATAAAGTCGCAATTGCGTTATAAAGTCAGAATTGCGACATATAAAGTCAGAATTGCGAGATATAAAGTCAGAATTGCAAGATATAAAATCAAAATTGCAAGATTTAAAGTCAGAATTGCACAATTACATTTTTATTTTTTTTTAATTCTGTGGCGGAAACAAGCTTCCATAGGTTGGCGATATGATAAAACGTCAAACTATTAAACTTAAGTTTCAATTGGACACTTCTCATATAAATCGACCGATTTATCGGTTCTGAAAAAAATATTTCCTCAGACTCGTGATATCATACGCTAAACAATCCTCGCTGTATTAAAGGTGCTCTAAGCGATGTCGGGTGACGTGACTTCTTGTTGACGTTTAAAGTATTTTCAAACAAAACGGAGGCTACATAGACCCCCCAAACCCCGCCCCCAGGGCCTTCTTGTCAGTTATTGGCTGGAACAGTTTGGGAGCGGGTTGCCGCAGTTTGTTTTTGTTGCCATTTGGGTTGTCTGCATAGACCACGTTTTTTTACAGTGTGTTTAGGGGACAGGCAGCTAGCGGATAGTGAGGAGATGTTTGCTGTATGTGACAAAAAAATGTTTGGGCTTAAAAAACGTGTGACATCACTTAGAGCACCTTTAAAACATTAAAACACAGCGTGCCACAGGAAAAGTGTTCAAAAACATCAGTCAGACTTCATGCGTCAGGTCAGGGGTCACTCTTTAATGCCGGGGATCAGGGGTACGTTTGGACCCCATTGAAGTCCATTATATGGAGAAAATCCTGGAATGTTTTCGTCAAAAACCTTCATTTCTTTTCGACTGAAGAAAGAAAGACGTGGACATCTTGGATGACACGGGGGCGAGTAAATTATCAGCAAAAGTTTTTTAAAAGTGAACTACTCCTTTAAACTGTGCAAGCCAAAGGCAAATGGCAACAGAGGTGAAAAATAAAGTAGAAGTCACATACGCCAAGGATGGCTTGAGGATGAGATCATTTTTAGATGAACTAATGCTTTAAAGTAATAATGAGTAAGGGTTCCCAATCTAATAGTGAATTTATCTCTTCCATTGTTAAAGACACACGTATCCCAGAAGCGCATCCACTCGGGGAAACGCAGCTGTCAGTTTGCATGTGTGATTGGCTTTTAGTGATTCCAGATGTTCCTCTTTCAAAAACAGGAACCATTGCTTAAACACACCCTCTGGCCAGGTGTTTACACCAGCCTCCGATTCGAAGCCGTCACACACACCTGCCCGTATACGGTGACCCCGTCTGACCTCCAGGAAAGCGTGTGTTTTGAGATTAAAAGGCTGTTTCCCATCAGCATTCCCGACAGAAACCCACAGAGAGCTGAGCGCCTGCAGTCTTCATGCCGTCCTGATTTAGCCCTGCTCTCCGACTGTCTGAATCAACCGCTGATTCATCACAACCTGATGACTGATGCCCATTTATCCACAATTGCCCAATGGTCTGAGACAACAATGACAAAATGCACCAAAATGATGCGTATATTTCCACTAAAACATAATGACGTACGATATTTCATCATTATACTGGTGAAATTTAAAAAAAATGGTGCAAAAGTTCATTTATTTCAGTAATTCAACTTATAAGGTGAAACTAATATATTATATAGACTCATTACATGCAAAGTGAGATATTTCAAGCTTTATGTGTTCTCATTGTGATGATTATGGCACAGCTTATGAACATTTTTAAAACTTTCTGAGATTTTGAATTTGGGGTTTTCATATCTGTAATCCATATTCATCACAATTATAACGAATAAAGGCTTGAAATATCTCACTTTGCATGTAATGAGTCAATATAATATATTAGTTTCAGCTTTTAAGTTGAATTACTAAAATAAATGAACTTTTGCACCATATTCTGATTTTTGGAGTTTCACCTTTATACTTATTCTTGTTTAGCTTAAAAGGAGAAGAAACATATGAAAAATAAACATAATTCTATTAAGGAAAAAAAATAATGAACTGCTGATTCATTAAAAGCCTATTTTATCCACAATTGCCCAACGGTCTGAGACAACAATGACAAAACGCACCAAAATGATGCGTATATTTCCACTTAAACATTCTTAAATCAAGATACGAGCATAATAACGTACGATATTTCATCATTATATACTGGTGAAATTTTACAAAATTGGTGCAAAAGTTCATTTATTTCAGTAATTCAACTTAAAAGGTGAAACTAATATATTATATAGACTCATTACATGCAAAGTGAGATATTCCAAGCCTTTATTTGTTATCATTGTGATGATTATGGCACAGCTTATGAAATTTTTTTAAAGGTTTTCATATCTGTAAGCCATAATCATCACAAGTGTAACAAATAAAGGCTTGAAATATCTCACTTTGCATGTGATGAGTCTATATAATATATTAGTTTCACCTTTTAAGTTGAATTACTGAAATAAATGAACTTTTGCACCATATTCTGATTTTTGGAGTTTCACCTTTAAGTTTATACTTATTCTTGTTTAGCTTAAAAGGAGAAGAAACATATGAAAAAGAAACATAATTCTATTAAGAAAAAAATGATGAACTGCTGATTCATTAAAAGCCTATTTTATCCAGAATTGCCCAATGGTCTGTGAGAACAATAAAAGCTCTTAGTTATTCTCTAACTGTGATTTTTTGTATGTAGATTTTTGTCTCCTCTGATAACAGATCACTCTAAAATGTAATTGGAAATGATGTGTATTGTGAAATGCGCTGTAGAAATAAATGTGAATTTAATTGATATTAATGATTTCCAGTACTGATATCCAAACATTCTTAAATCAAGATCATACGAGCATAATGACATCCGATATTACGTCTTGTGTTTAGCTTTAAACGAGAGCAAACATCTGCGAATGGGGGCAGAAAAATAAACTTAATTCTAATGGAAAACAAGTTTATAGTTGTCATTGTGTCTTGTTTTAAGCAAAAACTAATTTTTGATACATTTTTCAGACTTAATATATTCCGTCATTTTGCCTATTCGAAATTAAAAACGTTTAGGAGCTTTTGCGTACTTCTAGAAAACACAACTCTCTCGCAGTTCTAGAGTGATTTTCATTGTTCATACGGCTGAATATGAAAGAACACAGTGCATAATGCAATATTCATAACATGGAAAATTCTCTTAAAATATTGAATACCTAAGCATTCACTTCGAGTCCTAACACTGATCTAAGATGTTCTACAAACGCTGATTACATGCATCAAACCCAGAGAATCTTAACGAGATTACAGAGTTCTGTCAAAGAGTAAACGCTTGAATATTTCTCACGTAGTGTTCTCATTATTGTTCATGAAAGTGAAGTTGCGCTCGTCTTTTCTCCTCTATTGTGCCGAATGTCGACTGATAAAACGCTTCTCTGGACTAAGAACACATGTGGGCGGGGCTTGATTGTGTCTGTGACTGATCTCATTTGAGTGACAGGTTGCCCTGCAAAAAGTTCAATCGCTGCAAGAAAAAAAAGTTGATTCACCGCAAGAATCACTGCAAAAAAGTTATTTTAATAACGTTAAAATTATGAGGCAGATGATATTAAAACAATAATGATGTAACAATTTAGGATAAACACTGCAATATTCCATAAAATAACTATTTTGATATCATGGTGACTTTAATGACATAATCACTTTCAGTTGCATTAATACGAACGAATACTTGATTTGATTTAATAATGTAAATACTTTGTTCAGTTCAAGATTAACGCAAGTTTATATATTTATTTGAGCCGTTTCATGTCTATCCTTGGGATTTAGAAAGCCATTAGTCCAGTAATATAATGACACTGGTGAAGATGTAATTAGTAGATAGTAATTAATGACTTTTTAGAGTAAGTCACTGGAAATGGCGAGTTCCACATTAAATGAAACATGACATTTTTAAGTAGAAAACTTAAATAGTATAAATCCTATAATCAATGTTTTTATTTATTTACAGCTTTGTTCACACTGAGGACGATAACTATAATGATATAAAGATATAATTCCGAATAAAAAAAGAATAGCAGAGTCAGAGAAACGAGTTCAGAGCGATTTTGTTCGATACAAACATTGACAGCCAATCAGAATCCATCCCGCTTTAACAAGCTTGAGCTCGACAGGCCGCAAAACTGCAGCGTACTTATAATAAACAGAACGATATCGTCCACTGATGTGGACACTAACATAATTATTGATATAGTTATAGTTTTAGCTATAACTGTAGTTATCATTGTAGTTATCGTTAAATTTAACATTATAGTTATCGTTGTAGTTGTAGTTATCATTGTAGTTAGCGTTATGGTTAACAATATAGTTATCGTTATTTTTAACGTTATAGTTCTTGTTGTAGTGATCGTTATATTTGTCGTTATATTTATCATTATAGTTATCGTTATAGTTCTTGTTGTAGTGATCGTAATATTTATCGGTATAGTTATCGTTATTTTTAACGTTATAGTTCTTGTTGTAGTGATCGTTATATTTGTCATTATATTTATCATTATAGTTATCGTTATATTTATCGTTATAGTTCTTGTTGTAGTGATCGTTATATTTGTCGTTATATTTATCTTTATAGTTATCGTTATAGTTAATGTTATAGTTCTTGTTGTAGTGATCGTAATAATTATCGTTATATTTATCGTTATAGTTCTTGTTGTAGTGATCGTTATATTTGTCATTATATTTATCATTATAGTTGTCGTTATATTTATCGTTATAGTTCTTGTTCTAGTGATCGTTATATTTGTCGTTATATTTATCTTTATAGTTATCGTTATATTTATCGTTATAGTTCTTGTTCTAGTGATCGTTATATTTGTCGTTATATTTATCTTTATAGTTATCGTTATAGTTAATGTTATAGTTCTTGTTGTAGTGATCGTAATAATTATCGTTATATTTATCGTTATAGTTCTTGTTGTAGTGATCGTTATATTTGTCATTATATTTATCATTATAGTTGTCGTTATATTTATCGTTATAGTTCTTGTTCTAGTGATCGTTATATTTGTCGTTATATTTATCTTTATAGTTATCGTTATAGTTAATGTTATAGTTCTTGTTGTAGTGATCATAATATTTATCGTTATATTTAACGTTATAGTTCTTGTTGTAGTGATCGTTATATTTGTCATTATATTTATCATTATAGTTATCGTTATATTTATCGTTATAGTTCTTGTTGTAGTGATCGTTATATTTGTCGTTATATTTATCTTTATAGTTATCGTTATAGTTAATGTTATAGTTCTTGTTGTAGTGATCGTAATATTTATCGTTATATTTATCGTTATAGTTCTTGTTGTAGTGATCGTAATATTTATCATTATATTTATCGTTATAGTTCTTGTTGTAGTGATCGTTATATTTGTCGTTATAGTTAACGTTATAGTTAACGTCATAGTCATCGTAGTAGTTGTCGTTATCGTTATAGTTATAATTATAGTTAGTTATCGTTATAGTTGACGTTACAGTTATTGTTATCGTTTTCATTATCGTTATAAGTGCGAACGAGCCTTTACAGTTTATAGAATCTTCCGTTAATGAATTCTGTCAAAAAAATTAAATCTCTCCTATCTCCTAAGTGTGCATTAACGAAAACACACGTAATCAGTTGCGTTTATACGAACGAAACCTGGTGCGATTCGACAAAAAAACAAAGCAATCGGACCCATTCATTCAGTTTAATTTAGTTTACTGACGACCATTTTTTGCAGCTTTTTTGAGCACGAGGTGATAATTAACGTCTGTGCTTGACGGCCACCGATCCAGAGATAACGAATAACAAAATCAGCTTTATTTGCGTATAATTTACAGAGATTTCAAGCAAGAAAAGTGTGAAGGGTTTGAAGCGTCCGAGTCGCTTGTTCCTGATCTCTCCTGCTCGGATGCACTACAACATTCCCCTGCCTTCAACAACATGTTTACCAAAAACACAAGCCAGTGTGTGTGTGTGTGTGTGAGATATAAATCTGTGTGTGACCTTAAACGGCCCCTGTGATTCTCTCTGATGTCACATCTGAGACTCAGAGCTCGCGGCTGCTGAACTTCACACTCATTTCAGTCTGTTTCCCAAGAAATCAAATGTGGCCGCTCCGATTAACAAAGGCATGACTCTTCAGATTTCAGGGATCAAAGACAGGGATTTTCAGAGCACTTCATGACGTCACAGCAGGCCAAACCACGCAGTGTGTTCGTTTCAAAACCCAATGCGTCTTTTCGAGGAAAACACACAACTCCTGAGCCTTTGCCCTAAAAAAACAGCATTTAGATCAATTAAACCAAGTCTATTTGCTTCCTAAAGGCCTGCATTCCAGTCCGCTGTTTAGCATCAGATAACCCGTGCGAGGTCAAGCGAGGCCATGTGTTCACTCTTCCTGTTTTCTACTCGCTAAAATCACATCTTATCAGTCAGTAATCGCAGCTTTTCTTTGGCAAACAAGCTTCTTGCTCTATCACGAGCAATCAATACTCAATCCGGAAGAAAACATTTCTGCCACAATTAAGTAATGCGGTCCCTGGAGCAAAGTACGCCGAAATATTACATATAGGAGCGACTCATTAGCATATCAGTCCATCAAGTGTTTCTCGTAACCTGTGGCTATACAGCAATGTGTGGGAGTCCTCAAGAAAACAAACACTTTTCTTTTTTAGAAATGTCAACGTATATTAGTGTACAACATGCACATAAATACACATATTTCACTGGTATTATTTGTTTTTTTCAGGAACTTTTTTTTAATGCTAGTGTTTAAGGATTTACTTGCTTATAGTAAATGAAAGCATTATTTTTATGACTCAACAAAACAATTTAGCATGTTTTCCACCCAAAGTTATTCATATTTATATTAGAGATGATTTGATTTTTTTTTTCCATGCTGATATTTCAATGCACTAATAATAATACAAAATAATAATGAACAAGTGTTTAAAAAAATACTTTCAGTATTTCCAATGCTTATTCAATGCACTAATAAAAAATATAAACCAGTATTTAAATAATTTAAGTATTTGATGGTGATTTTTTAATGCATTAATAAAGTATTGTTTATAAAAAATAAATAAGCACTTAAATCATTTCATTATTTCATATTGTTATTTTTGAATACATCAATAATAAAAACAACAATAAAAAACAGCATTTATATAATTCAAGACAAGTATTTCCCATGGTGATTTTCAATTCAGAAATAATTTTTAAAAAATCAAATAAATCAGTATTTCCTAATGTGATTTTTAAATGCAGTAATAATAAAAATAGAATAATAAAAAACTAAAAATATAAATTAATTAATACATACATATAAATTATTTTATTATTTGCAATGGTGATTTATCAATGCACTACTACTACTACTACTAATAATAAATTAATAATTTTTTTTTCAGTCAAGTAGTTTAAGTATTTTTGAATGTGCTAATAACAAATAAATATGTTTTAATAGGGCTGTAAAAATAAAAGTTTGTGTTTATATGTGTGTGTGGTGTGTATAATTATTTTGTATATATAAATACACACACATACATGTGTATACAGTATTTAAGAAATATTTGCATGCATATACTTTATATATATTTATACAAAATTAATATTATACATAAATATAAATATTTGATATATTACTAACACATTTTTCTTAAATATATACATGCATGTGTGTGTATTTATATATACAAAATAATTATACACACTACACACACACACATATTATGTAAACACAAACTTTTATTTTGGATGCCAACAAATTTCACAGCCCTAGTTTTTAAACATCAGATCAATTAGATTAATGATCGACAGAAAACATTAAAAGCTGTAATGTGTGTGTGTGTGTGTGTGAAAACAGGTTTTGAGAAACGAGTCTGAATGAATGATTGGGAAACTGCAGGGAAACTGTGCCAACTGAACCAGTTCCAGTGCATCAGCAGCGAAAACTACAAGGAAATGTTTAATTCATGGAAATGTAATCATTTCATCAGTCAGACTAATGCACACACACACACACACACAGTCATTTAAGGCCATTTAAAGAGTTTAGACAGTGAATCAGCGAATGCTCATGTTACACCGACCCTTAACCAGTTAATACAGTAAATGATGTCAGAACTCCTGACACTTCCTGAACACTGACTTACCACACACACACACACACTCGCGGTGCCTCTGTTGTGTTTCCAGAGCAAACATCTGCTAGTGTTTAACCATAGCCTGATAACTGACATGACGCTCGATCTGTCCATCAGGAACCAAGAATAATCAGCTCGTTATTAACGAGACTTCTTTAAATATGTACAACATTTCAATTAGACCGACATTAAAAAACCATATATCCCTCAGGGCTCTGTTCTAAATCCTAATGAGCCGTCGACATACAGTACTCACTTAATAAACCTGGGTTAAAAATAACCCAACCATAGGGTGGTATAGCAGCACCGAATTCACAACATTGGGTTAAAAGTAACCCAGTTAATAAGTAAATGTATTTGTATAAAACAATAAATATGTCTCAACAAATATATATTTTTAATTACAAACTAAATATTGGGGTGTGTAGAATTTAATGTAAATACTTAATTGTGAACATAAATTCGAAGTGTACATACAGCACACGTATTTAACCCAACAGCTGGGTTATTATTAGAAATTACCAAACGATTTTAAAAAATGACCTAACATTTGTGTGAAAAATAACCCAACATAGTGACCCAATATGTGCAACCCAGCAGTTGGGTTAAAATAACACACGTATTTAACCCAACAGCTGGGTTATTATTAGAAATTACCAAACGATTTTAAAAAATGACCCAACATTTGTGTGAAAAATAACCCAACATAGTGACCCAATATGTGCAACCCAGCAGTTGGGTTAAAATAACACACGTATTTAACCCAACAGCTGGGTTATTACTAGAAATTACTCTCTAAAAAATGCTGGGTTGTTTTAACCCAATTTTGGGTCAAATATGGACAAACCTGAAATGTTGGGTTAAAAATGTAATGTAAAAATTTAACCCAACGGCTGGGTTAGTCCATATTTGACCCAAAGTTGGGTTAAAACAACCCAGCATTTTTTAGAGTGTACCAAATGATTTAAAAAAAATGTCATTTTGTCAACCATTTTTTGGTAAAATAACCCAACATAGTGACCCAGCAGTTGGGTTATAAATCACCAGTGTAGGGGACATGCTTAGTGAAGTGTGTGATTAGAAACACAGCAACTCAAACGACCCTCTTCATGTGACGCACGCCGGAGACTCGACTTACAGTTCATTCCAGTTGAGTTTAGCGTATTAATATTTACACAGATGAGATCCAATACTCCAGTACAATTAGACAGAGAATTATTACTTTCAAATCATAAACGTTTCTTGAGCATCAGATCATATTAGAGTGATTTCTGAAGGATCATGTGATACTGAAGTATTTATTTTACATATTTCCCATTAATATAAAAGCTGCCATTTGTATAATATTAATCAAATGCTTATATTTTGTATATTTTAATAATTCTTCCCTGAGAGAGCACCAGAAACGCTGCCTACGGCTAATGAACACACACACCGGCACATTTACTCACTCTCATCTCGTGTGTTGTTTCCCAGACTCTGACGGTGTAAAACAGGCGTTACGTGATTGGCTGGAGAAGCTGAGGAGGATCGCGGTATCATAGCAACTGTCATCAAGGTCCAGTCAGGATGATCCTGTTCAAAAGAGTATATACTGTCCTTTAGCAGACGCTGCTGCTGCTGTCACACACACACACACACACACACACACACACGCTGAGGGAACATTTACTTTGTGTTCCGATATCCTAAAAATAATTCATATTAATGATAACATTTCTTAAAGTTACATTTATGTGTTTGCTTATACATCTTTAACACATTTTTTTTCCTCTGATTTTCTTACACTCTAAAATGCTGGGTTATTTCAACCCAAATTTGGGTCAAATATGGACAAACCCTAATGTTGGGTTAAAAATGTAATTAAAAAATTTACAGTTGAAAGTAAAAGTTGAAGTTGGGTTAAAATTTTAAATTACATTTTTAACCCAACATTTGGGTTTGTCCATATTTGACCCAAATTTGGGTTAAAACAACCCAGCATTGCTTAGAGTGTAGTATTAATTCATATTAGTGATGCCATTTCTTAACGTTACATTTATGTTTTTGCCTTTAAAATGGCTGGGATCTGTTATTTTAGTATTAATTATTGCTTTATTAAAATGATTTCTTTGCTTTCGTTTTTATATTTTCATTTTCATATGCAAATCTTTTATATAGGAATGTTTATTTCGGAAAGTGCGCCTATTATGCTTTTTGGGATATTATCTTTCCCAGGCTAAATAATGTTGGGTTAAAAATAACCCAACGAGTAACCCAACTATGGGGTGGTATAGCAGCACCTTCCCAACTGTGGGTTATTTTAACCCAATGCATTGAGTAAAAAGACGGTTAATTTATTTTTATTTATGACATTATTTTAATAAATAAAATACACTTTGTTTTTAAACACAGATTGTCTAAAAATGCTGGGTTGTTTTAACCCAACTTTGGGTCAAATATGGACGAACCCAAACGTTGGGTTAAAAATGTAATTTAAAAATAAAAAACCCAATGGCTGGGTTTGTCCATATTTGACACAAAGTTGGGTTAAAACAACCCAGCAATTTTTAGAGTGTATAAAATCAATACATATGTCTCAACAAATATATTTTTAATGACAAATTAAATATTGGGGAGTGTACAATTTAAAGTAAATACATAAATGTACATACAACATACGTATTTAACCCAACAGCCGGGTTATTAGTAGAAATGACCCAACGATTAAAAAAATTACCCAACATAGTGTATAACCGAATGGTTGGGTTAAAAAAAAAATAACCCAACGCTTTTTACTGTGGTAATGTTTTGCTGGTAAAATGTACTTTCAAATATTGAAGTAAAAATGAATCAAATAAAAAACAATTACAGCTACGAACAAAGCTCAGCGTCTGATTGGCTGGTTCTGTGATTTCTGATTCAGGAACTCGACTCGTCTTTCGGTGGAAGTGTTACACAGGCCGATCTGGTTTAGAAGAACTCAGTGACTCACGAATCTCCCGTTCTCTGCCTCGGAAGTTGAAACGGTTAATGATGAGGAAACTTTAATAAAGTGACGGCGACAGGGTTATGATGAAGGACATGGTGTTTCATTTATCTCTAGAAATAATCATGACATTAAACATTTGATCGTGAATGGTAACTATGCTTCTTTTCTTGAGCATTAAATATAATATTACAAAAATATATCTGTCATGCATGTTTAATAAGAGTATTTGCAGTAACGTTTCCCTGTTGACGTGTGTGTGTGTGTGTGTGTGTGTGTGTCATCGCATGCGGTTCGGTGCAGAAGGGCCCTGCATTAATTATGCATTCAATTTACATAATCTCTTTTGATCCAGGGATCCTCCGTGTGTGTGTGTGTGTGTGTGTGTTTCACCTCAGATGTGTGAATCACTGCAGTTCGACGGCATCCCAGAACCAAAGACTGACTTTCGGGAAAACATTAGACTTAAAGAGAAATGCTCGAGGCTCTGTTTCAAACTCTCTGCCTCTTCTGCTCAGCAAGACTGTATTTATATGGACGACAAATGCAGTAAAAAATATGAAATATTATTCTAATGTAAATCAGCTGTTTTCCATGTGAATATACAGTAAAGTGTAATTTATTCCTGTGATTTTCATCATCATTACTGCAGTCTTCAGTGTCACATGATCCTCCAGAAATCACTCTAATATGAGGATCAGATGATCAAGACTCATTTATGATTGTTTATTATCAGTGCTAGTCTCTCAGGTTTGCTGCAGACACTGGCTGTTTTCCTATTCTCCGCTGTCCTTACGTGACCCGCGAGCTCATGCCAAGTTCTTAGCAGGGTTTATTGGAGGTAACAGGGTTAGGAGCCAACAGCATATTTCATCTACTTTTTTTTTTTTTTAAGCGTTTCTCATGTCTGTCAGATTGTTAAAAATGCATAAATAGGAAGTCTGAAGCATGCATATGTGATTAGGGAGAAAAAACGCTATTAAGGTCACAGCGAAAAAGAGACAAAATCATGAGTATACTGAATAACATTGTTGTTTTTTAGTGCAAATGGCTGCTAATATATTTCACACAGAAATGAACTTTGAATTTTAAAGTAGAAACACTGACATTGTATTTTCATGTAAAAACTACTACCACTACAATAATCTTTACCTTTAATTGTTTTATTTAAAGTCCAGCATTTAATGTTGTTTATGTGTGTATGTGGTGTTTTTAATGCGCTTTAACACACACCATGTGTAAGTTGATAAGTGGACAGCATTGCTGAGTATTTCCTCCTTAAAACTGCAGTGAACCAAAGACAGTCTCAAAAACACGCTTTGGATTTGTAACCAATCAGATCAACGTGTGATCGACAACCAGTGAGTGGAGGCGGGGCTCATTTGCATATTCATAGAAGCGCACATACTAAATGAGGCAAGGGTGTCGAGTTACATTCGAGATATTTTAAGGCAGGAAGAAGGAAACTGTTTTAAATGTGTAATTTTGGAGATCAAAGATGAATTTTAAGGGATTAAATATTATAAAAAATGAAAACTGATCAGAAAATTTCTAAAGTAATATCTTTATATATGAACTTTAAGAACTTAATGTCTATTTTATGTGTGTGTGTGTGTGTGTATACACTCACCTAAAGGATTATTAGGAACACCTCATTAATGCAATTATCTAATCAGCCAATCACATGGCAGTTGCTTCAATGCATTTAGGGGTGTGGTCCTGGTCAAGACAATCTCCTGAACTCCAAACTGAACGTCAGAATGGGAAAGAAAGGTGATTTAAGCCATTTTGAGCGTGGCATGTGCTCAGTCACTGGGATTTTCACACACAACCATTTCTAGGGTTTACAAAGAATGGAGTGAAAAGGGAAAATCATCCAGTATGGGGCAGTCCTGTGGGCCAAAATGCTCGAGGTCAGAGGTCGACTGATTCAAGCTGATAGAAGAGCAACTTTGACTGAAATAACCACTCGTTACAACCGAGGTATGCAGTGAAGACACAACACACACGACCTTGAACAGCAGAAGAGCCCACCGGGTCCCACTCATCTCCACTACACATAGGAAATAGAGGCGACGATTGGCAAGAGCTCACCAAAACTGGACAGTTGAAGACTGGAGAAATGTTGCCTGGTCTGATGAGTCTGGATTTCTGTTGAGACGTTCAGATGGTAGAGTCACAGAATGAGATCATGGATCCATCATGCCTTGTTCCCACTGTGCAAGTGCTGTTGGTGTAATGGTTTTCTTGGCACACTTTAGGCCCCTTAGTGCCAATTGGGCATCGTTTAAACGCCACGGCCTACCTGAGCATTGTTTCTGACCATGTCCATCCCTTTATGGCCACCATGTCCCCATCCTCTGATGGCTACTTCCAGCAGGATAATGCACCATGATTCATTTCAAACTGGTTTCTTGAACATGTCAATGAGTTGACTGTAGTAAAATGGCCGCCACAGTCTCCAGATCTCAACCCAATAGAGCATCTTTGGGATGTGGTGGAACGGGAGCTTCGTCCCACAAATCTCCATCAACTGCAAGATGCGATCCTATCAATATGGGCCGACATTTCTAAAGAATGCTTTCAGCACCTTGTTGAATCAATGCCACGTAGAGTTAAGGCAATAAAGCAGAGTGTACATACTGCATATTTAAATATATGGGGGTTTTTTTAGCTTTGGAAATGTTGTATGTAAACACAATCATGTAAATAAAGTACTTTATACTTCCTATACGTTTAAATGTTTTTCCTTGAAAAAAATATAAATATATCTTGAATGAACACCTCATTTAGTATGCGTGGTTCTATGAATATGTAAATGAGCCCCGCCTCCACTCACTCACTCAGAGATCCACTGGTTGTCGATCACACGTTGATCTGATTGGTTACAAGGTGGTTTGTGACGTCAGAAACACCAAAGCGTGTTTTTGAGACCGTCTTTGGTTCACTGCAGTTTGAAGGAGGAAATACTCTCGACTTATGAATTTACACATGGTTTTTCTTAAAGCGTATGAAAAATAATCACCATTAAAAACTTGATTCTCTTTACCGTTTCCTAAAGCTGAGAGGTGAAAGTCCCGAGATCGCACTGATCTTCTTGACCTCGCCTCACACTAGCATCACCAGAAGCAGGATTTTACATTAGCAGCCGCTCCTGAGCGTCTTACACAGCAGGAGGTCAGAAGTTCAGCGTCTCTCGGACCTGAAAAGCATTACAAACGCTGTGTTTTACTCTATTATTAGGACCAGTTGACCCCAGTGTTATGCTGGCGTCCCCCACCGAGGCTCAGTGTTTCCCAAAAGGATCGCAAATCTACTCCACACATCCCTGTTTCTTGGAAGCGCTGGCCAGCTTTCAATCTACAAATACCTGGCTTGGCCAACACACACTTATGCTGGCGTGCGGCGAGCTCGGTTTCAGGATCTCCGAGATGTCTGAATGTCCCGGGACTCCGTGTCAAGGAGATTTTTACGGTAATGGACGGAAAGGCCAGGATTTTTTTCTTGAAATAAAACGGGGACTCGACTTGGCAGGAGAGACTGTCGAACTGTATGACCGTTTGTTTTCAAGGATTTCGTCGAGGAATTTGGCCTGTCAGAACGCATGAAAAGACAAAATAATATAGACAGAAATTCGCTTTAAAACCCGACGTCTGCAGTCTACTTGGATATCATATTTCGACATAAAAATTTTAAAAAAAAATTAAAACATTTAAAAATAACCCAGCTATGGGGTGCACATCAGCACCTTCGCAACTGTGGGTTATTTCAACCCAACAGTTAACTATTTATTTATATTTATGACATCGTTTTAATAAATAAAATACAAAAAATGTTTTATTTGAAATACCAACTAAATAATGTAAATATACATGATTGTGCACATAAATTCAAAATACACAAGTGTACAAGTCGCATACTTAACCGAACTAGAAATTACCCAACGATTTAAATAAATATGCATGTGTAACCCAAGGGTTGGGTTAAAAAAATAACCCATTTTTCTTGCTTCTTGACATTCCAATTAAATTATAAAAACTTTATATTCCAGGTTTTTAAATTTTTTCCTTTATAAAAATTATAAAATGTTACTCTGAAG
Source organism: Pimephales promelas (assembly GCF_988280905.1). Classification (NCBI taxonomy): domain Eukaryota; kingdom Metazoa; phylum Chordata; class Actinopteri; order Cypriniformes; family Leuciscidae; genus Pimephales; species Pimephales promelas. The sequence goes on from NC_142781.1 coordinate 35,574,738, forward strand.
GTTCACACCAATTATTATTATTATTATTCACGTTTATTGTCATTGTCGTCCAATGAACAGCAACGAACTTGTGTTTAGAGCATACACTCTAAAAATGCTGGAATGTTTTAACCCAGATTTGGGTCAAATATGGACAAACCCAAACTTTGGGTTAAAAATGGTAACTAAAAAAAATTATCAATGGCTGGGTTTGACCATATTTGACCCAAAGTTGGGTTAAAACAACCCAACATTTTTTAGAGTGTACAACAACCGAACAAGTGCACCAACAAATAAATAATAGATACCCCTGTGTAAACATTTATTTGCTTACATTTACATTTGCTTACAATACACAGTCTCTCTCACAGCTCACACACACTCTAAAAAGTGGTGGGTTGGTTTAACCCAATTTTGGGTCAAATATGGACAAACCCAAACGTTGGGTTACATTTTTAAAATGCATTTTTAATCCAACGTTTGGGTTTGTCCATATTTGACCCAAAATTTAGTTTTAACCCAACTTTGGGTCAAATATGGACAAATCAAATATGGACAAGGACAAACAAACATTGGGTTAAAAATATAATAAAAACATTTAACCCAACGGCTGAATTTGTCCATATTTGACCTAAAGTTGGGTTAAAACTACCCAACATTTTTTAGAGTGTACAACAACCGTACATGGTGTATTAAAGTGCACAAACAAATAAATAATAGATACCCCTGTGTAAACTTTTATTTGCTTACATTTACATTTGTTTACAATACACAGTCTCTCACACACACAGCTCACGCAGACACAAAAAGTGGTGGGTTGTTTTAACCCAATTTTGGGTCAAATATGGACAAACCCAAACGTTGGGTTGAAAATATAATTAAAAAATTTAACCCAGTGGCTGGGTTTGTCCATATTTGACCCGAAGTTGGGTTAAAACAATGCAGCATTTTTTAGAATGCACTCTCTCACACACACACACACACACTGCTAGTATCAAATAAATCTAAAACAATCATATGTTAGTAGATGTTTTAGTGCTTTAAGATTGAACACACTCTAAAAATTGCTGGGTTGTTTTAACCCAACTTTAGCTCAAATATGGACAAACCCAGCCATTGGGTTAAATGTTTTAATTATATAAAACAACCCAGCATTTTTAGAGTACAATCTGTATGTCAGTCAATGCTGCCGCTTCTCTGTGTCTCGAGGCTCATTAGTCACAAGATATTTACAGCTAAGGTTGTCGGGTCAAAACATTGATGTCTCGGGAATGAGCAAAGATAGCAGGTTACGTTTCAATACATAATCTTACTTCAGGTCTGTATCACTCTAAAAATGCTGGGTTGTTTCAACCCAAATTTGGGTCAAATATGGACAAACCCAAATCTCAAGTAAAAAAATGTACAGTTGAATCTGAAAGTTGAAGCTGGGCAAAATTTTTAAATGACATTTTTAACCCAACATTTGGGTTTGTCCATATTTGACCCAAATTTGGGTTAAAACAACCCAGCATTGTTTAGAGTGTAATGCATCTAGTGTCTCTGCTCCACCAGCAAACCAAATCACACAGCTTTCCTGAACACTGTTGGGAGCATCTCGCTTATACAAGCAGAGTTTAGCCAGTTGCACCAGTATGTTCCAGCGAAGTTAGGAAACACTTCAGACATGAGATTCCCAGAGGCCTAGTTTGCCTTCTGTCGGAGGAACTCACCGGTGTGTTACCTGATTAAAAACTATTTCTCAGGGAAAACTGTGTCAATCCTGTGAATTATAGGATTACAGCGCCATGGAAGGCCAGGGATTGTGTTTACAAGGTATGTAGTGTTTCCCCTGTAAATAGGTTTCTGTGGAATAGGTAAAGTTAGGATTTAGGCTGATTAGATTAAATGTAAGCAAATAAATGCATTCATTAGGGATCATGAAATGTTGGCCCGAGAACTTTGTATTCACATTGTTTATTCTCCACACTGCGACACACATTTAACATGCTTATGTTAAGGCATTTCTATATAAAGTAATTAGATCATATTACAGAGATGATAGAATGCGTCTTAATGTGTCACAAGAGTGCATTACAAACACGTTAGAAGAATGTAGACAATATTATGATATATGTTCAAGTCAACACAGGTATAACAGATTTCATGCATGCATGGTTTGCGCTTACGTCTTTTGCTTGAAACGTCACACTGACTCCTCTGTGTGCATCAATGCATGCTCATTAAGTCATTTCAGACATTAGGACTGCTTTCATAACATGCTGTCATGTGACATATATTACAACTAATGCAAAAGCACAACTCGTTTTTGAGCTTAGACCTAAAAAATTACATTTCTAACTTAAACTGTGAACGTTTGATCTCTTTTTAAAGACGAAACTTGGCAGATTATTGCTGAAGTAAAAAAAAGTTTTATAGCAGAATTTTATGTGCATTGTTATGAAAAATATACAAAAAATATTTATTTTGTTTAATGAAATAAACATTTTCTAAATTACGTTTTACTCTAAAAGTGCGTGTTAAAGATTTGAGGTTGATCTCTCAGTAAACGAGCGTTCAGTGAGAGTGTGTTCGGCTGCAGTTCCAAACGCTTCCACTAGAGGAAACTCTCCATTCATTTCTGACACGAGGAGCACAAGTGAGACTGTTGATCACAGCACCATTAAAGGGTTAGTTCACCCAAAAATGAAAATTCTGTCAGTATTTACTCACCCTCATGTTGTTCCAACCCCGTAAGACCTTCGTTCATCTTCGCAACACAAATTAAGATATTTAAGATATTAAGATCACTCCTGCATACTAGTCCATAGGCTTCTTGAGGGAATGACTCGAAAAGTCATTAAAGACATCGTTAAAATAGTCCAAGTGACTACAGGGGCTCAATCTTAACTTTATCAAACGACGAGAACACTTTTGTGCGCAAAAACAACAAAACTAACTATTTCAACTATTGGTTTATTTCTCCCTCTGCACGAGTCAGGTTACTAGTTTAATAGCGTAAGCTTCTGTTATTGTACGTCACACGCATCACACACATGACCAGCGTCGGCCAATAGTGAGCCTTCGTGTGACGTAGCTTTACGCAATCACACTACGTTAACTGACTACAGGCCCATGGAGAAGGAAGTGAATAGTTGAAATAAAGTCGTTATTTTTGTTTGTTTTGGCGCACAAAAAGTGTTCTCGTCGTTTGATAAACTTAAGATTGAGTTGACTATTTTAACGATGTCTTTAATGACTTTTCGAGTCATTCCCTCAAGAAGCCTATGGACTAGTATGCAGGAGCGATCTTAATATCTTAAATATCTTAATTTGTGTTGCGAAGATGAACGAAGGTCTTACGGGGTTGGAACAACATGAGGGTGAGTAAATACTGACAGAATTTTCATTTTTGGGTGAACTAACCCTTTAAAGCTATCACCAAGCTTTCTACCAATACAGTGAAAGTGCACATTTCTTGTGGACAGCCTAACTGTGCGTTCACACCAGGCGCGAATAGCGTGTCAAATTCACGCCTACCGCATCTAGGTATACGCGTGAAAACTTTGAATCAAATTCGCACGTCAAGAGCGAAATTGACGCGTGTAAAAAAAAAAAGTTTGAAGCGAAATTTACCCGAGTCACGCGCGTCAGAATCAAAATCCGTTGGCGGCCATCTTTTTTTTCAAAGTTTGGATGTCTTTTTTTTCCAGTAATAAACAAACACTGTTAAGTTGTTATATAAATATATTTGATTTGATGTAAAGCGCTATATAAATATATTTGATTTGACTCGATCCGAAGCGTTTGGCGAGTTCCAGGAGGTGCGCTGGATGACGGCCATGATGTCAGCGGTACTTCCGCCTGAACAAACTTGACGAGCGAAAAAAATGTATTCGAGTCTACCGCGCCACGCTCTAACGCCTCATTCGCGCCGCAGGAATTTTTACGCGCGTGACGCGTCTTTGCATTGACCTAACATTGAAATCATTCGCGTCCTGTGTGAGTGCACCATAAGGCACACCTGTGCAAAAATCATTGTCTAATCAGCATTTTGATACGCCACACCTGGATGATCTCGGCAAAGGAGAAGTGCTCACTAACACTGATCTAGACTGATTAGTGAACAATATTTGAGAGAAATAGGCCTTTTGTGTACATAGAAAAGTCTTAGATCTTTGAGTTTAGCTCATGAAAAATGGGGGCAAAAACAAAAGTGTATATGTATTTAAATGTGAACTTGGCAACTCTAGCCATTTCTACGCTGATCATACCATAGAATTATGACGAATTGAGCAGTTTGTGTTTCTCGCTCGCTCTCGCTTCTCACGAGACTTCCTATTTCCAAATGAAAAGTTAGTCTCCAAGTTGCAAGGTTGGTTTTCCGTCTGGGAATGCTCGGATCGGGTTATTTAACCATCCAAATCATTTCTAAACTTGAAATTCTTGCCAAGTTCCCCTTTAAGTACTGAGTAATAATGATTAACAGCATGTACTTACTTTAGGATTAGGATTAGGATTTGTTTGAGGGTTAATTGCATGTTATTATGCATAATTTACTGTTGTTTTTATTATGGTAAGTACATGTAACATATGCAACAAGGACACTGTAAAACAAAGTGTTTACTCATTCCCTAACCCAGAAATGCATTCAAATAGTCGAAAAAGCAGAATCAAGTTGTTTCTATCACTGAATTCTCATTTGATAATGATTTGTCAAATATTCTAATCAAATAATAATTTGTCATCTCTCTCAGCATAAAGCTTTACTGAATGCAGTAATGCGTCAAAAATTTACCTTTTTTTTTAATAAAGTTTATAAAGACGCTAATTTTGCTAATTTAAAGATAATAATGCATGTAAGAGTGGAAAAACGGGAAGAACTGGTTGAGGAACAAACACTCCTCGAGAAGATAGAGCAATATGTATGCAAAACTTGTTGGAAATTACCATTTGAACTCACCGTTTGAGGTATGGTTTAAACAATATGGTTAGTGTGAGTCACTATCATTGAGTATTACACATGTTTGGTGTCATATGAAACGTCTCAGGGTGACTGATAAAAAAAATAAAACAAAAGGTAATAAGGTTTTAAAGAGTTTAGAGATGACATGCACATAAAGGAGGGTGGGAAACCCTCCTGTTCTCGAAGCTGTAAACACTGAATGACAATTACCATCGTTAGCACACGTTTCCAGGTAAAAGAAGTTTTGTCTATATAAAGGCAATGCAGCAAAGACAGATGAAAATACGAGTTAATCCATGAGAAAAATCCCTTTGCCACGAGGAAAGACAGAGAACTTCCCCGCTGATCGGATAAGCCTACATTGGGCCGATCGAGCCGGCCGTACATGCATTAAAAAAACGCCTTTTTTCAAACAATCTCAGCATCTCTTTTGACTGCACCCATTAAGAAGCATTTTTGACACAATGAACCACATTGAAGGCAACAATGCGTTATAAAATGCATCAATCTCATCATCTCACTTGACAAGTTTAATAAAATGCAAGTCTTACAATACACCGTAAAAACATCGGGTTATTTTTAAAGGGATAGTTCACTTTGAAGATAATTTTTTTAAATGTTTTAGCTTACCTGAAGGGCATCCAAGATGTAGGTGACTTTGTTTCCACAGTATTTACAATTTTGACATTTTTTCGGTCAAACCGGTGTTGTCTGTCAGTCATATAATGGACGTTTAGGAGATTTCGGAAGTTTTACCTTTTACCGCCATCTTTAGAATATTGTTTTTGAACTTCCGGTTTTGCGGTCTCTGTATAGCTATCTCTATCACATTGCTGTCCAGGAGTAATTCGCTTTGAAGTGATTTACTTAATGTGAAGTTAACGAAAGTTAAATGTTTAAAGCAATTGTCTTAACAAATGTCAGTAGACCGGGAAGATTTTAAAAAGAGCCGTTCATTAATTTATGATCGCAGTGAAAATACCTAGACCGGAAGACAAAAGACAACGAGCGCGGCTCTGAAAAGGGGCGGGGCTACATGAGGTCTATACAAGTAAAACAATCTGTATTTGAAAACAAAGTGTATTTTATTAATTCAAATAAAAATAGGCTATTCATTCAAATAAAAATTCATTCGAATTAAAATAAATAGTTAACTGTTGGGTTACTTTTAACCCAATGCATTGGGTTAAATAAATAACCCACGGTTGGGAAGATGCTGCTATTTCCTCCCCATAGTTGGGTTATTTTTAACGCAAAATTGTTTATTTTAATGTACAAATATATTTTTTTAATTACAAACTAAATATTGGGGAGTCTAGAATTTAAATATGTAATTGTGGACATAAATACCAAACACACAAGTACATATCTATTTACCCCAGCAGCCGGGTTATTACTAGAAATTACCCAACGATTTTAAACATTTTTGGAAAAATTACCAACTCTACACACAAATATGAGTAACTCTACACAAAAATAACCCTTCGTCCTTCAACAGTGGATATTGATGCGATGCATTTCCAAAGAAGAGCTGTCAAATAATCTAACAAGCAGCATGTTGCGTTTGGTCGCATCTCTCTCTCTCTCTCTCTCTCTCTCTCATCCAGACAGGAGAGTTGACGGGAGGTAATCCCCTCCATGTGAGGAGGCGGCACGGGTGTGTAGGCGTGTTGTTTTTCATTCAAATCCTTACTAGTCCTATAAAAAGCGGGACTCGGTTCTCGAAAAAGAGAGATAGATAGGTAGAGAGAGAGAGAGGGAGAGAGAGAGAGAGAGAGCGAGCGAGTGAGTGTGTGAGAGAGAGAGTGTGTGTGTGTGTGTGTGAGCGAGAGAGAGAGAGAGAGAGAGCGTTGAACGACACGACTGTATCTGTACCTGTCCGGACGGGGATGGAGATGCTGCATGGATCCGCAGGTGTCCAAACGGCGAAGGCGTTGAAAAACGCGGCGGTGTGTCTGATGCTTCTCCCGCGGTTCCTGCTCGCGGCACTGACGCTCTGGCTCCTGGATTTCCTATGCATCCGAAGGAAGCTTTTAATGAAGATGCGGGAAAGCGACATCGCGAGCCCTGACGACCCGCCGATGTGCGTGTCCGACTCCAACAAGATGTTCACGCTCGAGTCGCTGCGCGCCGTGTGGTACGGACAGAAGCTGGACTTCTTTAAAACGGCGCGTCTGGGCGGCGCGGCGCCCAACACAGAGGTGGTTCCGCTGGACAGCACGCGTCTGAGAGGCACGCGGAGGATTCTAGACTACGCCCGCGGGAGGAGACCTCTCATAGTCAACTTCGGGAGCTGCTCCTGACCGCCGTTCATGACGCGCCTGTCGGCGTTCCAACGCGTCGCACGGCAGTACGCGGACATCGCAGACTCGCTGCTGGTGTACATCGAGGAAGCGCATCCGTCAGACGGCTGGGTGAGCTCCGACGCGCCGTACCAGATCCCGCGGCACCGCTGCCTGGAGGACCGGCTCCGCGCCGCGGAGCTCATGAACCAGAAAGTACCGGAGTGCGCAATAGTCGTGGACACCATGGAGAACTCGTCCAACTCGGCGTACGGCGCGTATTTCGAGCGCCTGTACATATTAAAGGACGAGAAGGTCGTGTATCAAGGCGGGAGGGGTCCGGAGGGCTACCGGATCTCGGAGCTCAGAGACTGGCTGGAGCGTTACCGGAACGAGCTGGAAGCGTCAGGCGCGCCGGTGGTTGTGCACGTGTAAAAGACGCACGCGGATGGATGTTTGGATGTTTTCTCCACTTCTCTCGTGTCCTTAAGTCATCAAAACATGCACTCTTGTTTTAAGCGAACTTTGGGTCAGATATGGATAGACGCAGCCGTTGAAATTGCATTTTTAACCCAACGGTCGGGTTTGGTCATATTTGACCCAAAAATGTTTTTTGTTTTGTTTCATTTTTTTAGTGTAGTGACTGTTCTTCGCTCTTACCAACAGGGTCATTGAGTCCGGTTTGACTGGGATCTTTATAATGTTTAGCTTCTACGGATCAGTGTTTTTTGGTTCCACTTTAATCCATTTTAGACATTAAACCATAAGTAACTTTGCAAATACATGTCAACTAACTGTCATTATCAGATATTAATCAGATCGACATGTAGTTGCAAAGTTACTTATGGTTAAATCAATGTCTAAAGGGTACTATCGAAATAAAATGTGTTTTTTTTGGGTTCTTCGAAATAAGCTAATGTCTCTTTGGATAAGGATTTTGTTCTGAGCTTGAGCCAGGCTTGTTTTTAACCCGGGGTCCATCACCGTAAAGCCGTCTCCTCAGGTAGCCTAAAAATGGGTTACACACACCATTTACAAAGTCATTTAAAACAATTCATAACAGTTGCACATTTCACTTTGTTTACAGTGTGGACCCCTGGGAGAAAAAATAGTTTTTTTAAAATATATTTTCATTATATATATATATATATATATATATATAAGACAGATGGATGTTTTCCCATGCAATCTCTTGTGTCTTTATAATGAAGTCATTAGCTGTGTTCAAAACCTAATGTGAATGTGTGTTTTTTGTGTGTGCATTCTTTACATCATAGAAATGCTTTTTAGAAAAAAATTACACGCACACAAAAAAAAAAAGTTGTTTCATGTTTCAAAACAGGAGTAAACGTCAGATCCGGGGTTTTCTATGACATAAACATTCCGTTTAGAACTAAATGACGCTTTATGTTCTCAGTGAACGTTCTAAAGAGTGCTTGAGCTTCTCATGTGGGTCGAAACCCTTGATCTGGAGGACGAAGCGTCTCACGGACTGTGATAATGTGCAGGTTTTGAACACAGCCATCAAACCAGTGTCTTCAGCTGCTGCTACAGACTCTCACACACAATACTGCAGATGTTGGGTTTCTTTCACGCATACAGTTATCTAGACAGATGTTTAAGCGACCGCATGATAGCTGTTGTGCTTTTTGTGTTTTTATGTCAATCCAACCTGGCATTTTATTTGAAATATTGCAAAAACAGTATATCTATCTATCTATGACATATCCTATTTTTATTTTTGTATGGTATATTTCCCCTGTGAGCGTGTGTGTGTGTGTGTGTGTGTGTGTGTGTGTGTGAATGTGCGGCCAGGAGGCCGTTTCATTGTACTCTGGAGTTATTGTGAAGATCGGTTTTTAAAAGGATTTTAACCAGAAAACCGATACTGATGTAATTTGACACTAGAGTACAGGACAGAGAAATGGCCTCCAGACATATTGCCAAATGTTGTTTTGTAAATGGTGTATATTTTATTGAACACTTTTTTAAATAAATGGTAGAGCACCCTCTAAATCGGTTTGATCCATGATTTCTAAGTGACTCGGCTGGACCTGAAATGTGAAAAAAATAAACCATTGTGTGAAATATATCAATATAATGTGAGGTAAATAATGCATTTCTGTGAAAGTAAGATACATCAATACTTGTTTTTCCTGACTGTAATATTTCTTTGTATCTGAGACATTTTAACAAGCCAAACGTACCGTCAAATATCTCTCATATTGCCTGTTTACAGGGATGTAAAAGCAATGCTTTTAGCTTCAAAAATCATAATTAGGCATTGGGAAATTACGTCAAACATGTCAATTATGAAAAACATGCTAACTACCTCTCATTAGATTATTGACATGGCTAGTAAAATAAGTTGACATGCATTTGCAAAGTTACTTCTAGAATGCCGAAAAAGGGTTAGCGAAATGCAAATGATCCATGTTTAATGGTGTTGGATAAACCAAGCATCACTATTAATATTAGTTACAAGTTTTACAAGTTACACCCGACTAACTCGGCTGTCGAGGAATGTCTGGTGGAGTGAACTGTCTTTAGAGCTTTAACATGAGAAAGATGAGCGATCTTGGAGACACACTATACACTCTAAAAAAAACACTGGGTAAAGGGCTGGGTAAATATAGGACGGAACACATGTTGGGTTAATTTTACCCAGAAAATTGGGTTGTTATTTAAACCAAGAATATTGGGCTTTTACTATAACACTTGCTTATTTTTACTTCTCACATGAATTACCGTAATGATTACAGATGAACTTAACTCCTCTAAATGTTTATATAATACTCCACACAACCACTGAACATTTACAAGTAAATAAGTGTAATCGGCCAGTCTCTGTTATCCCGTTTCCACCGTAACGGCACTGGATCATGCGATCATAGCCCGTGATAAATAACTCAACTCCTGGGTTGTTACGTCTGACCCAGTAGCTGGGTAACACAAAAACTACTCAAACACTGAAAAAGAACACAAAAAAGAACACAAAAGGTTCAACAGGATTTGAGTAGAAAAAATAACCCAATTTCCCAATAATCAAAATCAGTGTAATGCACAACCTTGAGTGGATTATTGCAATAAAAGACAATAAATAGTCACATTTATTGCTATAGTTTTTTAGTTAGTTTAGTTGCAAATCAATGCATTGATATAGAAAAGGTGCGATATATCATTTATTTTTGTCATGAAGGGTCATTGTTATCGCATGTGTGAAAAATATTAAAATGCAAAAGTTTCACAAGCCCATGCAAAAGTTTATTGTGCGCATGTAAATGTTTCTCAAGCGCATGCAAAAGTTTCTAAAGCTCATGCAAAAGTTTCTCAAGTGCATGAAAATGTTTCTAAAGCGCATGCAAAAGTTTCTAAAGCTCATGCAAAAGTTTCTCAAGTGCATGAAAATGTTTCTCAAGCGCATGCAAAAGTTTCTCAAGCGCATGCAAAAGTTTCTCAAGCGCATGCAAAAGTTTCTCAAGCGCATGAAAATGTTTCTCAACCGCATGCAAATGTTTCTAAAGCGCATGCAAAAGTTTCTCAAGCGCATGCAAAAGTTTCTCAAGCGCATGCAAAAGTTTCTCAAGCGCATGCAAAAGTTTCTAAAGCGCATGCAAATGTTTCTCAAGCGCATGCAAATGTTTCTCAAGCGCATGCAAATGTTTCTAAAGCGCATGCAAAAGTTTCTCAAGCGCATGCAAAAGTTTCGTTTCTCAAGCGCATGCAAAAGCTTCTCAAGCGCATGCAAATGTTTCTCAAGCGCATGCAAATGTTTCTCAAGCGCATGCAAATGTTTCTCAAGCGCATGCAAATGTTTCTAAAGCGCATGCAAAAGTTTCTCAAGCGCATGCAAAAGTTTCTCAAGCGCATGCAAAAGTTTCGTTTCTCAAGCGCATGCAAAAGCTTCTCAAGCGCATGCAAATGTTTCTCAAGCGCATGCAAATGTTTCTAAAGCGCATGCAAATGTTTCTCAAGCGCATGCAAAAGTTTCTAAAGCTCATGCAAAAGTTTCTCGTGCGCATGCAAAAGTTTCTAAAGCGCATGCAAATGTTTCTCAAGCGCATGCAAATGTTTCTAAAGCGCATGCAAAAGTTTCTCAAGCGCATGCAAAAGTTTCTCAAGCGCATGCAAAAGTTTCGTTTCTCAAGCGCATGCAAAAGCTTCAAGCGCATGCAAATGTTTCTCAAGCGCATGCAAATGTTTCTAAAGCGCATGCAAATGTTTCTCAAGCGCATGCAAAAGTTTCTAAAGCTCACGTAAAAGTTTCTAAAGCGCATGCAAATGTTTCTCAAGCGCATGCAAATGTTTCTCAAGCGCATGCAAATGTTTCTAAAGCGCATGCAAAAGTTTCTCAAGCGCATGCAAAAGCTTCAAGCGCATGCAAATGTTTCTCAAGCGCATGCAAATGTTTCTAAAGCGCATGCAAATGTTTCTCAAGCGCATGCAAAAGTTTCTAAAGCTCATGCAAAAGTTTCTCAAGCGCATGCAAAAGTTTCTAAAGCTCACGTAAAAGTTTCTCAAGCGCATGCAAATGTTTCTCAAGCGCATGCAAAAGTTTCTCAAGCGCATGCAAAAGTTTCTCAAGCGCATGCAAAAGTTTCTCAAGTGCACGCAAATGTTTCTCAAGCACATGCAAAAGTTTCTAAAGCGCATGCAAAAGTTTCTCAAGCGCATGCAAATGTTTCTAAAGCGCATGCAAAAGTTTCTCAAGTGCATGCAAAAGTTTCTAAAGCGCATGCAAAAGTTTCTCAAGCGCATGAAAATGTTTCTCAAGCGCATGCAAAAGTTTCTAAAGCGCATGCAAAAGTTTCTCAAGCGCATGAAAATGTTTCTCAAGCACATGCAAAAGTTTCTAAAGCGCATGAAAATGTTTCTCAAGCGCATGCAAAAGATTCTCAAGCGCATGCAAAAGTTTCTCAAGCGCATGCAAATGTTTCTAAAGCGCATGCAAAAGTTTCTCAAGCGCATGCAAAAGTTTCTAAAGCGCATGCAAAAGTTTCTCAAGCGCATGAAAATGTTTCTCAAGCACATGCAAAAGTTTCTAAAGTGCATGCAAAAGTTTCTCAAGCGCATGAAAATGTTTCTCAAGCGCATGCAAAAGTTTCTCAAGCGCATGCAGAAGTTTCTCAAGCGCATGCAAAAGTTTCTCAAGCACATGCAAAAGTTTCTCGTGCGCATGCAAAAGTTTCTCAAGCGCATGCTAAAGTTTCTCAAGCGCATGCTAAAGTTTCTAAAGGGCATGCAAAAGTTTCTCAAGCACATGCAAAAGTTTCTCAAGCGCATGCAAAAGTTTCTCAAGCGCATGCAAAAGTTTCTCATGCGGAAGCAAAAGTTTCTCGTGCGGAAGCAAAAGTTTCTCAAGCGCATGCTAAAGTTTCTCAAGCGCATGCTAAAGTTTCTAAAGGGCATGCAAAAGTTTCTCAAGCGCATCCAAAAGTTTCTAAAGCACATGCAAAAGTTTCTCAAGCGCATGCAAAAGTTTCTCATGCGGAAGCAAAAGTTTCTTGTGCGCATGCAAAAGTTTCTCGTGCGCATCCAAAAGTTTCTCAAGCGCATGCAAAAGTTTCTCAAGCGCATGCAAAAGTTTCTCAAGCGCATGCAAAAGTTTCTCAAGCGCATGCAAAAGTTTCTCAAGCGCATGCAAAAGTTTCTCATGCGGAAGCAAAAGTTTCTCAAGCGCATGCAAAAGTTTCTCATGCGGAAGCAAAAGTTTCTCAAGCACATGCAAAAGTTTCTCAAGCGCATGCAAAAGTTTCTCAAGCGCATGCAAATGTTTCTAAAGCGCATGCAAAAGTTTCTCAAGCGCATGCAAAAGTTTCTCAAGCGCATGCAAATGTTTCTAAAGCGCATGCAAAAGTTTCTCAAGCGCATGCAAAAGTTTCTCATGCGGAAGCAAAAGTTTCTCGTGCGCATTCAAAAGTCTGTATTTTTTATTTTTGGAAATGGCTCATAACCCTTTACGTTTACGGGGCTCCATTGCACTGAGTAAGGTCGATTTGAACACGATATGCCTTATACTTTACCTATTAACAAATACAATTAATGTATTAGTAAATGTTGAAATAAATAGTAACTAAGATTAATAAATGCTGTAGACGTATTATTTATTCTTAGTTCATGTTAACTAAGGTAGTTAAATAATGAACCCTATTGTAAAGTGTTCCCATTATTATTGCATACTGTTTTATAATATACTGCAATACACTGAGGTGCAAATAATATCAGCCACAGAAGAGACTTCTATAAAAAAAAACATGGATTATTCCAATCTTCTCCATCCTTAAAATGCTGCGGTTCAATGTGTTTGACAAAAGAACGTCTATACCAGTGTTTAGACAAAGGAAAGATGTCTTGTCAGATTTTCCATGATGTTCTTGTCCTTATCAAACACTCGTCTGCAATCTGACAGGATGGAGTTTGTTGGAGCGATGATCCCGTTTCTGCGGCCCACACTCCGCTGATTGTTTAGTCTGCGTTTGAACAAAGAGCGAGAGAGATTGTTTGGGCCAGTTTCGGGGGGATGGATGGATGGATACGTGAGGCTTGAGTGCTTCATGATGGCTTTTGAATGAGTCTCTCTGAGTGCAGAGCAGCAGGAGATGTGATTAAGGCCCACGTGGCGCTCGTCCTCACGGCTCGATTTAATGTATTCAGTCCTCTTCTTTATCAGCCGGGCGAGGAGTCCTTTAATCTGCACTGCGTGTTCATCTCGCCAACACTATTCACCTGCTCACTCCTGTCGGTTGCCATCGACGATCCATCAGAAAAACAAGCTCAGGCAAAAACTAGGCTTCTCATTTCTTTCAGTTTTCACCACCCATCAATAACACCCATCAAGAACAGTAAAAGGTGAATTGTTTATAGACTATTAATAATAAAGGTTATGCAGCGATGCCATAGAGGAAACCTTTTTGGTTCCCCAAAGAACCTTTCAGTGAACAATTTTAAAATACACCAACATTCTATAAAGAACCTTGTGCGATGGAAAGATTCCAAGCATTTTAAAGGTTCTTCTGGTTGGTCAATCCAGTGGTGTTCGATCCAATGAGGTTCATTCTCGTGTTATTCAAGAACCAATGAGGTTCATTCTCGTGTTACACAAGAGCCAATGAGGTTCATTCTCGTATTACGCATCCCGTTTGAGCTTCAGCAAGAACCAATCAGGTTCATTCTCGTATTACGCATCCCGTTTGAGCTTCAGCAAGAACCAATCAGGTTCATTCTCGTATAACGCATCCCGTTTGAGCTTCAGCAAGAACCAATCAGGTTCATTCTCGTATTACGCATCCCGTTTGAGCTTCAGCAAGAACCAATGAGGTGCATTCTCGTGTTACGCATCCCGTTTGAGCTTCAGCAAGAACCAATCAGGTTCATTCTCGTATTACGCATCACGTTTGAGCTTCAGCAAGAACCAATGAGGTTCATTCTCGTGTTACACAAGAGCCAATGAGGTTCATTCTCGTGTTACACAAGAGCCAATGAGGTTCATTCTCGTGTTAGGCATCATGTTTGAGCTTCAGCAAGAACCAATCAGGTTCATTCTCGTGTTACACAAGAGCCAATGAGGTTCATTCTCGTGTTACGCATCACGTTTGAGCTTCAGCAAGAACCAATCAGGTTCATTCTCGTGTTACACAAGAGCCAATGAGGTTCATTCTCGTGTTACACATCCCGTTTGAGCTTCAGCAAGAACCAATGAGGTGCATTCTCGTGTTACACAAGAGCCAATGAGGTTCATTCTCGTGTTACACATCCCGTTTGAGCTTCAGCAAGAACCAATCAGGTTCATTCTCTTATTACGCATCATGTTTGAGCTTCAGCAAGAACCAATCAGGTTCATTCTCGTATTACGCATCACGTTTGAGCTTCAGCAAGAACCAATGAGGTGCATTCTCGTGTTACACAAGAGCCAATGAGGTTCATTCTCGTGTTACGCATCACGTTTGAGCTTCAGCAAGAACCAATCAGGTTCATTCTCGTATTACGCATCATGTTTGAGCTTCAGCAAGAACCAATGAGGTGCATTCTCGTGTTACACAAGAGCCAATGAGGTTCATTCTCGTGTTAGGCAAGAGCCAATGAGGTTTTAATATCTGATAATTGCCGTCTTAGTGTTGCTATATCTAGGTTTTTACCCTGTGAATGATAAATGTGCATTATAAAGTTCATAAAGTCTCATATCTAATAGGAAAGAACAACAGGAGCTTCATAAACAGTCTCTCTCTCTGTGTGTGTCTGTCTATATCTCTCTCTCTCTTGTAGAGTCATCCGCTCAAGCTCCTGCAGAAGAGACACAATATGAATTATTATGGTAAAAGATCACTAGATTAAAACAAAATGTCAGTGCCTCGGAGGCCTGTAACACTTTAAGCTCGCTTCTGATTCTGCAGAGGATTGTGCCATTTGACTGATTGTGTGTGTGTGTGTGTTTGAGAGAAAGAAAGGGGGGGGATTGTGTGTAGGTATGTGTGTGCCAGCATTTGTAAGTGTGTGTGTTTGTGTAAAAATGTGCATGACAAAGCAATCAATATTGATCAATTAAATAACAGCTTGCACATTTTGCAGTGGCAAATTCCATTGATGATATGAGTTGATTTCTCAAACTGTGTTCAGATTAAGAAGAGACCAAACAAAAGCCTGCAATCAAAAGTCAAAGATCTCAATACGAACTATGAACATGAATTTTGCAATTAGAATATTCCTCATTAAATTATTTTCTTTGTATATCAAACCCCAGATAAATGACAATATTGTTGGTATTTGCTAGAATCCATGATAATATGAAGTCCAGGACCTCCAACAAAAAAATAGGTCCACAACACTATAGACCCAGGAGTATATTTAACCGTGGGCATGGGGTACTTTTTAACTCTGTTTGGGTTTGAAGCCAAAAATCTACTTTTTTAGTTTCATCTGAACATGATGAAGATCTTCAACATTTGCCTAATGAATATGCTGGAGTTTGTTTTTGGAGGAGCGAAGAGGATTTTCCTTCAAACTCTCCCAATCAACATATGGTGATATTGGGGTTGTTTTATCATTTTTTTAGGCTTTCTGGCCCTGAGACTCAACCAATCTGTGCAATTCTCCATCTGTGATCCTTGAAAAGTCTTTGGCCACTTGAGCTTTCCTCATTGCTGTGCATTAAGACAAAATAAACACACGTCCCCCTTCCTGGCAGATCCAGAACATCTTTAGTTGATTGGAACTTCTTAAAGTCCCCCTTTTAATGTTGTTTATGTGTCTATGTGGTGTTTTTAATCCACTTTAACACACACCGTGTGTAAGTTGATAAGTGGACAGCATTGCTGAGTATTTCCTCCTTAAAACTGCAGTGAACCAAAGACAGTCTCAAAAACACACTTTGAAATCGCTGGTGTTTCTGACGTCACAAACCACCTTGTAACCAATCAGATCAACAAGTGATCGACAACCAGTGGATCTCTGAGTGAGGGAGTGGGGGTGGGGCTCATTTGCATATTCATAGAAACGTGCATACGAACTAGGGCAAGGGTGTCGAGTTACAACCTTTTATTAAAGATACTTTAAAGTCGGCGTGAAACAGAAGTTGAGATTGTCATTTTTTCCTTGTTGTGACATATATCCGAGTGAAACGGCTTCTGAAATTAGAAACAAATGTAGGGCGGGGCTTGATTTCGTCCTTCGGGAATTGAATAGATCGTTGGAGGTTTGGCGTTGCAAACAAAACGGAGGCAGATTTGAATGCGATTCTCTGAGAGGCGGTGCACCGATAGCCACACCCTCATCGGATCTGGCCACACCCTTTCGCCATTCCACGTGACCGAAATAGAAGAGAGGTCGTTTCGATGGGGGAGGGAAGGGTAATGTATTTGATTAAAGATTATAAGTGTACATGAATTTGTGAAAAAAATAATGAAGTGCACAGATAAATCATTTAAAATAAACACTTCAATATTACATATAAAAAGAAGAGTTGTCAAATTTGATTTCATGCTGACTTTAAAGGAGTAGTTCACTTTAAAAAAAACGTATTTACTCGCCCCCGTGTCATCCAAGATGTCCATGTCTTTCTTTCTTCAGTCGAAAAGAAATGAAGGTTTCTGATGAAAACATTCCAGGATTTTCAATATAATGGACTTCAATGGGGACCAAACGGTTCAAGGTTTCAGTGCAAACTGTTCAAAGGGCTTTAAACGACACCAGACGATGAATAAGGGTCTTATCAAGCGAAACGATCGCTCATTTAATAAATAAATAACAAATTTTCCGTGTCATTTGGTTCATTCAACAAACGAATTGACTCGGGAAAAGATTTGTTCATTTTGATGAACAGGAGAGTCACGAACGCGCATCACACAGAGCAAGGCGAGCATTTGAACTTATAAAACTTAAACTTTATTTATTTTTTAAATGATAAGACCCTTATTCATCATCTGGAATCGTTTAAAGCCCTTTGAACAGTTTGCATTGAAACTCCCTTTTGGACCCTGAACCGTTTGGTCCCCATTGAAGTCCATTATATGGAGAAAATCCTGGAATGTTTTCATCAAAAACCTTCATTTCTTTTCGACTGAAGAAAGAAAGACATGGACATCTTGGTGATCAAAGATGAGTTTTAAGAGATAAAATGATTGACTGCAGGGATTACCCTGAAGGTGAAAATGGGAATATTTTCTTACAGCCACTTTCTATTTTGTGACGCTCTACAATCAATTTTGTCCACGTCTGTTTTATATACAAAAAAAATTTTTTGCAATGTTTTTTTGTTGTTGTTTCTGTAGAGATTAAAGTCTATGCTGAACGACTGCTAACAGGTGATGTCCCGCGAGGGCCGTTGAAGGGAATCTGCTATTGCGATCAGCTCAAAACATCTCAAAAACATGCTCTCGGTGCATTAGGGCAAGAGAATCAATCACATAACCTCGCGCTCAGGTCAACAAACCAACAAAACATCTGAGGCTTGAACAAATGCAGGATTACGTCCTGAAGAAAACAAGGTCCCTCTATGCGTTCGGGCCTTCACGTTCACATATGCAAAAAAAACTAGGGCAAGTTCTCAATAAAAGCACGGGCTCTGAATAACTCCAGATTGGCTGAAATGAGCTAAACAAATTAAGTGGCAAATGGGGCCAGATGATGTTGTTGTTTTTGGCTGGATTTGAGCTCAGGGATTGTGTTGAGACACTCCAGCGCCCTACATTTGCTGAAAGGTTTCTGATCTTGAACGGCTCCTGCGCTAGTCATATGATTACCTTGAGCCACCCCGCGTATCTTCCCATAATAGAGCATTTAATCGGGTAACGCTTGTATGATTACATGCCAGAGACTCGGTCATCATGCCCTCACTCATTTACAAGTGCGTTTTATATTTATAAAACTACAGCTCCTGTTGACGGCGTTTGATGTGAAGGATTATTATGTTGCCTGACACCTTAAATGACCGTGAGAATATGCTGTAACGACGATAATACGTTTTTAAAAACTATGGACACTGTAATACACGATTGTTTTATGAGTTCATGAGTTCTTTTTACTGGCTTTTAGTGATAGAGAGTCGAGATGTGGCGCAATAGATGTTCTCTGCATGTCATTATCGATAACAAGTACCTAAGGCTTATCTTTGTTGAGCTGTAAAGTTCTGAGACATCCACAATTATATGCTCTCTATTCCCTCCAGTTGGTTGGAAATTGATTTGTGGGCATCTGGTGCAAGTTAACGTTGAGCGTCATCTAAATACTGGTGAAATTAAATATTGCATTGGTTAATTACCAGCTAAAGGAAGCATGTATAAGTTAAATAATAGCGGACCCAACACTGAGCCTTGAGGAACACCATAAGAAATGACGTGACGCTGAAGGTACGACGGTCCGATAATCTGGCACAAATTCACACAAACTTATAACGGTTTTGAGCAACGAGCTTCCAGGCAAACTTTCTGACACTATGACAGTGTTTTGTTATCTCAAAATAGATGGTGTTGTTGAGTGAGAATCAAATGCATGTATTGGTCTGGTCCGCAGTCGTATCACAGTTGTGATAGTTTGCAAACTGGCTTCAAGACTGGTAATATATTTACCCTCTGGTGCTCTTCGGTCACTTTTGACCGAAACATTGTATGTGTTTTTTTTTTTTTTTTTACTTCATTGGAATGGTACGAAACTTGGTAAAGGTTTCGTCTCTTGCTGTGTGAACACACACATACACTGTAAAAAAATATTTGCAAGATTTGTTATCACAACATATTTCCTTTTGTCAAATCAACTTTATAATAATTTATTTAGTTGAGATAACTTATTATTTTGAGTTTCTGATGATTAAATTAATCTCCTTCATTGCATTAACTCACTTTTTCCAGTTCAATCAACTTAAAATTTTAAGGCAACCCAGGTTACTTACTTTTTTAAATTAAACCAACAATATTTTTACAGTGTAGTAATCACATTTTTTCTTTTGTCAAATCAACTTAAATAATTTATTTAGTTCAGATAACATATCATTTTGAGTTTCTGATGGTTAAATTAATCTCCTTCATTGTATTAACTCACTTTTTCCAGTTCAATGAACATACAATTTTAAGGCAACCAGGTTGCTTACTTTTTGAAGTTAACCAACAATATTTTTTACAGTGTAACTCATGGCCGTGATGTGAACAGGTTTAATGGTGCTCCTCGTGTCAGAAATGCTGCATTGGAAATGAATGGAGAGTTTCCTCTAGTGGAAGCGTTTGGAACTGCAGCCGAACACTCAAAAGTTGATCAACCTCAAATTTTAGATTTATGGCTTTGATTTTCTAGCAGTTTTACAGTAAAACGTGTTTTTGAAAATGTATTGCATATACAAATTTTAAATAGCATTTTTGTGCATTTTTCATAACAATACACGTAAAATTCTGTTACTTTAAGTTCATTTTTTAAAACTTTTTTTCACTTCTGCCGAGTGTCGTCTTTAAAAAGAGATTTTAAATCATTAAGATGGAAATTAAATATTATAAGTATTAAATAAAAAGACATTAAAATAAAATATATTACGTTCATTTCATTGACACAAATTTCAGTCATTTTTGTCCGACACGCAAAGAGCGATAAACTGAAAAAAAAAATAAAAATAAACTAAATTCAAAACTATAATAATCAACATACAACGTGTAACGTCAACGAGGCAGAGAATTTATTTTGTATTCTTATAAATAAATAAAAATTTATTTATTTGCACCCTGAAACTTAATTAGTTTTTAGAAATGTACTGTGTTTAAAAATCAATTCAACACAATCTAAAGCCAATATGAATATATGTTACACTGCAAAACAAGTGGAAACATATTTCTGCTGTTGGGAGAACTGTCATTATCAGTGACCTTTGCCCTCTGTTCTTTTGCCCAACTGAAACAAGGTCACAGGTCAAAGATCTGTGTGATTACAGTGACAGTAAATATAGTAATTAGTTTGGCAAACACACACACACAACACAGATAACAGTAATGCCAGAATAGATTGAGCAAGTGTGGACATGTGAACGTTGGTTAATAATCTCTCTCATTATTTCATTTGTTTAGCCTCTATTTATCCGCTATACTCCCCAAAAACACACAAAAGAACAGCCTGGGAACCAGTTAAGACCAGTCAATCAGCTTAGGCTGCTTTAAGATGGCTTTATTTTTCCTCAGGAACAAGTTCCTTAGAAACTTGATTTTACTTTCCCTCATTTTTGACCAATACATTTTCACTTTTTTTCTACATCGGAATTGTACAAAATTAGGAGCATTTACAGAATAGTAAAGGTTAAGCACTTGCTGAGGACACACACACACACACACACACAGATTTCCTCTAGTGGAAGCGTTTGGAACTGCAGCCAAACACACTCTCACTGAACGCTCGTTTACTGAGAGATCGGCTCACATGCGGACACACTTGTTCAGCTTTATGGCTTTGGTTTTCTTGCAGTTTTACAGTGAAATATGATTTGTAAAAAAAAATATTTATTTAATATAAAAATTGAAAAATAGTACTTTTGTGCATTTTTCCCTAAAATTTTTAAATAATTGTAAAAATTGAAAATAGTACTTTTGTGCATTTTCCTTAAAATTTTAAAATAATTGTAAAATTTGAAAATAGTACTTACATGCATTTTTCCTTAAAATTTTAAAATAATTGTAAAATTGAAAATAGTACTTTTGTGCATTTTCCCCTAAAATTTTTAAATAATTGTAAAAATTGAAAATAGTACTTTTGTGCATTTTCCCTTAAATTTTAAAATAATTGTAAAATTTGAAAATAGTACTTTCATGCATTTTTCCTTAACATTTTAAAATAATTGTAACATTGAAAATAGTACTTTTGTGCATTTTTCCCTAAAATTTTTAAATAATTGTAAAAATTGAAAATAGTACTTGTGCATTTTTCCTTAAAAAATTAAAATAATTGTAAAAACTGGAAATAGTACTTTTGTGCATTTTTCCCTAAAATTTTAAAATAATTGTAAAAATTGAAAATAGTACTTTTGTGCATTTTTCCTTAAAAAATTAAAATAATTGTAAAAATTGGAAATAGTACTTTTGTGCATTTTTGTTTTACCCTAAAAATATGGATTTAAAAAATAAATAATTGCATGTACGTCTAATGCAATATGAGGGTTAAGATATCCCAGAAAAACACATTTTTACTCCCTGTTTGGTTTGAAAAATGTGTCTCACTCTAAAAAGCCTGAAACTGTGTCATAAATAAAGGGAATGAAACAAGCTTCCCTTTTTTCGGGCGAGAGACACAGAGACTCGGACCGGTTTTGGTCTCGCATCTGCATCCCACGTTACCATGGCAACCATGTTGCTATGAGATCAATCTATCTGTGCCATAATAGAAAGGCATCTTTGTTAAAAAGGTGTGTGTGTGTGTGTGTGTGTCCTCACTCCTGTGGAAATCACTCTAATATGAAGATCTGATGCTCTATTATTATTAGAGCTCAATTATTAGTATCATTATTTTAATGATTGTGCTGTTTAAAATTCTGGTGGAAACCGTCTCCTTACTCAAACTTTGCCTGGTAATATATCAATGTTTCCACAGAATATATAATCATAACTGTGTCTTGATCATCAGATCCTCATATTAGAGTGATTTGTGGAGGATCATGTGACACTGAAGACTGGAGTAATGATGATGAAAATCACAGGAATAAATGACACTTGACTATATATTCACAGACATTGGAATAATATTTGACTATTTTACTGTAAATAAACGCAGGTTTGGTGAGCAGACTCATCACTGGATCAAGTTCTCTCTCTGAGAATTTCACGTCTTATATGAATGTGATCCAGTTTTTCTCCAGCGGGCGCGAGCGAGCTCTTGAAGACGAGATATTCTGGGTTATGTAAAGTCGTGGACTGGCAGCATCAGATGTTCAGGGTTTCTCTCTGGGAAGCTCTTTAGCATCTATTCATTCGTCTGATCCGTGAGGAATAAAGCATCTGGTCTAATGGAAGCGGCATGATGCCCATTATTCATAACGTGGAGACGCAAAGCTTCCCATCTCTGCTGCTCACACACACACACAGCAGAGGTTTACTGTGCACAGCGCTGACGCGTTTCCGGCAGGGTCGCGGGAGAGTTTGAGCCGAAACATATTGTAGACGAGTGTGTTTCTGACGGCTTTAATGCTCAGAGGAAATCTGCTTATTCCCTATGATGACCCCGCCGTGACCCCTGTCCATCTGTGGCTTCTTCCGGCCTGCACAGGATTACACACCGCTTATTATCTTTATTAACATGACATAGCTGCATAGAAGACACCCGAGCACACAGAGCAAATATATACAGGCAAACCTAAACGTATTCAGACATCTTCCATATTTTTCACATCTAATTGTAATAACATAAGTAGCTAATACTCCTTTACAGTATATTCCTTCAGAAATCCCTCTAATATGATGATTTGCATTGCAAGACAAGGTCATTAATACGAGTCCCAGCTCATAAATAAGCATAACTATGAGACAATGCCAGAATAGTACAAGCGAAAAGCAAGAATTATTTATCCTTCCTGAAATGTATTTTTAATCAAATAATTTTGGACCAAAAAAATGGCCGTTTGATATAATTAAAAACTATTTATATTTATATAAATGTACAGTATTTTGAAATATATAAAAGGCAAATAATTCACAAATAAGTGATTTTAAAATTTAAATAATGGGCATATAATTTACAGTTATAAAAATATATTTTGCTCTACACTCTCTGGTACAAAAGCTGTCACTGGGGCTGTACCTTTACAAAAGGTATTTGTACCCAAAGGCTGCATAGTGGTACCTTAGTGGTACATATTAGTACCTAAAATGTACATATTACCACCTAAAAATGGACATATTAGCTCATGAAATGGACGTATTAGCACCTAAAATGTATATTAACACTTAAAATGTACATATTAGCACCTAAAATGTACATATTAACACTTAAAATGTACATATTAACACTTAAAATTTACATATTAGCACCTAAAATGTACATATTAACAGTTAAAATGTACATATTAACACTTAAAATTTACATATTAGCACCTAAAATGTACTTATTAGCACCTAAAATGTACATATTAACACTTAAAATGTAGATATTAACACCTAAAATGTACTTATTAGCACCTAAAATGTACATATTAACACTTAAAATGTATTTATTAGCACCTAAAATGTACATATTAGCACCTAAAATGTACATATTAGCACTTAAAATGTACGTATTAACACCTAAAATGTACTTATTAGCACCTAAAATGTACATATTAGCAATTAAATTTTACATATGACTTCAAATGTACTTATTAGCACCTAAAATGTACATATTAGCACTTAAATTTTACATATTACTTAAAATGTACATATTAACACCTAAAATGTACTTATTAGCACCTAAAATGTACATATTAACACTTAAAATGTACTTATTAGCACCTAAAACGTACATATTAGCACCTAAAATATACATATTAACACTTAAAATGTACATATTAACACCTAAAATGTACTTATTAGCACCTAAAATGTACTTATTAGCACCTAAAATGTACATATTAACACCTAAAATGTACATATTAAGACTTAAAATGTACATATTAACACCTAAAATGTACATATTAGCAATTAAATTTTACATATTACTTCAAATGTACTTATTAGCACCTAAAATGTACATATTAGCACTTAAATTTTACATATTACTTAAAATGTACTTATTAGCACCTAAAATATTAGCAATTAAATTTTACATATTACTTAAAATGTACATTATTAGCACCTAAAATGGACAAAAGTTGACAGCTTTTGTACCTTCTTTTGTTGAGTGTATGTTAGTATTTTTTACTGTAGATTTACAAAAAAACACATCAGAAGTATATATATGAAGAGTTCAGATGCAAAAGCCTCTAAATGCCATTTGAAATTCTCTTCTAGAATAATCATTTTTATCAAGCTTGTATATTTAAATTCAGTAATTTCACTTAAATGGCAATTAATAGGTAATTATCATTGCCATTTAAGTGAAATCACTGAACTTAAATATACAAGCTTGATAAAAATTAACATTCTTGAAGAAAATTTCAAATGGCATTTAGAAGCTTTTGCATCTGAACTCTTCATTTTATCATTTCTGTTTCCTGGGAACAGCATGAGCGAGACGGATATCCGGCTGTTTTAATCCACATTACAGTGCGAGGGGAATGAAGGTTTCCTGAGGATAACTTCCGTCACGCCGATAATATCCAGTAATCCAACAGATCCGGGGAATGGCGAGGATCACGATTAGTTCTTCGTCGACGTCAAATCAAACTTATTTGTGGCGTCGGGGATCAGTCGGTGGTTTTCCGGCGTAATCCAGCTGTGAACGAGGGAATCACGCCTGATCCCAAACATCACCCTATAATCCAGTTCACGAGGTCACGACCTCAAACTAAGTGCTGTACACTTCACTGACTCATCCATGCACACTCTAAACCACAGCTACACTACACTACACTTACACTACATGTGATGCAGTTCAAAAAATCTATTTAGGAGAAGTATAATATATATTTATTAGTATAGTATATTTATTTATTCATATATATAAATATATTTATATTTATTATATTTATTAGTATAATATATATTTATATATTTATTAGTTATAATATATGTCTATTAGTATAATATATATGTATTAGTGTCAAATGATTAAAATATTTAATCGTGATTAATCGCATTAGTTAACTCACGATTAATCGCACATTTTTATCTATTCTAAATGTTAGTATAATATATATTTATATATTTATTAGTTATAATATATGTCTATTAGTATAATATATATGTTTTAGTGTCAAATGATTAAAATATTTAATCGTGATTAATCGCATTAGTTAACTCACGATTAATCGCACATTTTTATCTATTCTAAATGTCTCTTGATTTCTTTTTGTCTCATTATATTTTCTCATTTTAATGCTCTTCTCAACATGGAAAAGTGGATCGGCTTGCTTTGTGCAAATGTTTTTTATCGTCAACAACATTGGCATAAACTGTGTTCAGTTTCACACTAACATACTCACTTGGAGCAAATAATCTCTCACACGACGATGAAACACTGTCCATCAATAAAAGAGTGAAAGAAATACTGACGAGGTGTGCTTGGAAATCAAGTGGTATTTATAAAAAATCTGAGAACATAACTGAAGATATTATAGTTATATTGATTCTCAAGTAGATTGATTTAATATTTTTTTGATTTTGAGTTCAGACTTTATCCAGTCTGTTAAACCCATTTTAGGAGCTTTATATTTCCTCACTTCTTAAAACCCATAAACACAGCCAAAACACACCGGACTGCTCGATACTCATGTCTTTAGTCATCTTTCTAAAGCTAATTTGGCATTTGACATGTCATGACCTCCACCATCGGGGTCACCAGTGGCGTAATGCACAAATAAGAGACAAAGCAATCTCACTGCTGCCTCATTCCCAGTATTGTGACGTCACCTACATCCATTTATGCCTTTGCAAAACATCTTGGAAATTGCATTTGTTGGTAATGCACATCACAAGTTTACTGAAAACAGGGAAGATGCCGCATTCTGGGAAGATTATTCCCAGAGATATTGCGAGACAGCTCTGGAAAATAGTGCGAGTGCCTGAAAAACTGTAGATTTCACTGAAAAATAAAATAAAGCAGCACTGTTGAGAGGCAGGTGGACATATAAAGAGCTAAAGGTGCTAACGGAGCGCCTCCTAGTGGAGACTGCAGGATTACAGCAACATCCATTCAAAGGCTGTTCACTTGATGGCAACTGTGCAAATCTCCGTCAGAGGGTTTCAAGGCCTAACAATATGTTGTTTTTGCCGTGAACTAGAGGCATCCAGAAAATTAAAATACAGGGCATGTAAATGTATTTACTGAAATATGCTATGGTGCATGAAATGAGGTGGTTAAATGGAAATAATTAGAAAATGACAAGCTATTTAAGAGGACGCAAGCCTGAAAGAAAGCTAAATGAGTGAATTCATAAAGCTTCACTAATCAGACATTATGTAAAGCCAAATTGCTTTGGTTACATTTTCCAACCGTTGCAACTGTAGATTGCGGACATGAAGATTATTGCTCTTTCAGGACTTTAAGGAAAACTCCTAAGGAGAAATAAAACAAACACATGTACGTAGTAGAAAAATAATAGATCAACTTTTCACTCAGAAATTGCTTGAAAATTACAAACAACAGAAAGTAACAATGATTGAATTGTTATATTTTCAAATAAAAAGTAAAATAATACTAAAAAGAATAATCAAAAGTACCAACAACTATGTATAAATAATGTAACAAGTAACAAATTTGAATAAATAATGCAACAAGTAACAACAAATATGTATAAATAATATAAAAAGAGTAACAGTAACAACGATGTATAAAAAATGTGTTAAGCAATTATATGTTTAGTTTTAAAGTGAAAAGAAACAGCAACCATAATAAATTGTCTAGTTTATGTTTATTTTAAGATTTTTTTTATTTAGTTTGATAGATTTTTGTTTTGTTTTCTTAAAAAAAGACTTTAATTATTTGTTTTGTGAAAAGAAACAGCCACAAATTAAATTCCTTTTGGTCTGTTTTATGTTTTTTTTTTTTGTTTGTTTGTTTTTTGTTTGATCGATTTTTGTTTTGTTTTCATAAAAAAAGCCTTGGAATTTTTTGTTTTGTTTTTAAGTGAAAAGAAACGCCAACAATAATTAATTTTTGTCTGTTTTATGTTTGTTTTGTTTTTTTGTTTCGTTTGATGGTTTATTGTTTTCTTAAAAAAAGACTTGGAATTATTTGTTTAGTTTTGAAGTGAAAATAAACAGCAACGATAATTCATTTTTGTCTGTTTTATGTTTGTTTTGTTTTTGTTTGAGAGTTTTTTTTTTTTGTATTTTCTTAAAAGACTTGGAATTATTTGTTTAGTTTAGAAGTGAAAAGAAACGCCAACAATAATTTATTTTTTGTCTGTTTTATGTTTTTTTTGTTTTCTTAAAAAAGACTTGGAATTATTTGTTTAGTTTTGAAGTGAAAAGAAACCGCAACTATAATTAATTAGTTTGTTTCATGTTTGTTTTATTTTTTGTTTCATTTGATGGTTTTTTGTTTTCTTAAAAAAAGACTTGGAATTATTTGTTTAGTTTTTAAGTGAAAAGAAACCGCAACGATAATTCATTTTTGTCTGTTTTATGTTTGTTTTGTATTTGTTTGATAGTTTTTTGTTTTTTCTTCTAAAAAGACTTGAAATTATTTGTTTAGTTTTGATGTGAAAATAAACAGCAACGATAATTCATTTTTGTCTGTTTTATGTTTGTTTTTTCAAATCAAAAGCAGCAGTATCAGCTCTATTCTGACAAGAACAAGCATATCAACATTGTCATATCCACTAGCATGCCAAACACTCAGAGAGTCATGACAGAAGTCTTTTGTCTTTCCTCCAGGCATGCGCTGGTGTCTTCTGCATTTAATGACAAGCAAAAGAAGCATAAACGCTAATGTGTGTTGAGCGATGACGCGTCACTTAATTGCGCATCCTTTTTTCGGCAACACTTTATGAGTCAGAGATCTGCAGGTTTTTCCAGTCGCAGTCACGTTCCTCAGTTCACCTCGAAAGACTCAGAGTTAGAGTCCAGCTCCAAACCAGCACGTCTAAAAGCCATGGCGTTCGCATCACGCCGAAAGTAGGTCAAGAGAAGCTCATCTGACTGCAGATACAGGCTCTCTCTCTGATGCAGGTCTGGGTCACACACACTCCAGTCACCTCAACTGAACCCGACACACACAGAGACTGAGGCTGTGTGTTTGATGCCTCTCTCTGAACGACCAGAGACAGGGAAAATGGACACACACTCTAAAAAACAAAGCTGGGTTGACCCAACTTTGGGTCAAATATGGACACACCCACTGGATAGGTTACATTTTTAAAAATCCATTTAAACAATTTTAAATTAAAAATTAACCCAACATTTGGGTTTGTCCATATTTGACTCAAAATTGTATTAAAACAACCCAACATTTCTAAGAGTGCATCCTTTTTACAAATGTTCAACGTCAGGAATATGATGGATGATCTCGCCTGAATCTGATTGGTCAGACACGATTCTGACGCGTGTTGCTATCCCAAACAAATAAAATTGTCATTTCCACCAGTTTTATGTTATAGGAAGATATTTCTCCCAGGAAATTCAAATAGTAATTTTGCAATCTTCTATCTATCAATCGATCGATCTATGTATCTATGTATCTATCTATCTATCTATCTATCTATCTATCTATCTATCTATCTATCTATCTATCTATCTATCTATCTAACTATCCACCCATCGATCTCTCGATCTATTTATCTATCTAAATATCTATCTCTATATTTAATTTCAACATTTACTAATACATTATTAAAATCAAACGTTGTTTTAACATGAATGCACTGTGAACATGAACAGCTGTGTTTTTATTAAGATTAATAAATAGTGTAATAAGTTAATTAGTCATTATTGGTCAACACATGAACTAATGAACTATATATGTGTGTGTGTTTCCCCTGTTGAGAGCGCACCTGAGCGTCACGGGTCGAGTCCTCGCAGTCCGGAGGGCTTCGGCTCCATCTTCTGTCACACCGGAGAACTGTGTCTGCAAATGAATAAGAGAAAGTCTACTTTATGTGGAATATCAATGAGAATTGTGAGCAAAATATGGACAAATTCTTCACTTTTCTATTCTGTGTCTGTGGTCTCTATTATGCAGAAACCACCTAAAAATACACCGTCTCTCGTTTCCTTTGGTTTATATACTGACATCTCCTCAAGTCATCACAGTTTACTTTATTCTGCTCTCCTCACTCACATAATAGTGTCCTGATCACACTAGTAAAAAACATTAAAAATTAAATCTGGTGTCTGAATAATGTTTGGTTTGACTGTATATCAAACACATATTGAGTTTTTATCCATAATCACGTTTCATTTAGCCTATATTCAATTCACATTATCTGTATAGCTCTTTTCACAATACACATCATTTAAAAGCAGCTTTGCAGAAAGTGCATGAGTCCACATTACAGTGTACAATGATCTGTTATCAGAAATATACATATGGAAAATCACAGTTAGTTTAAACAACGGAGTGATTTAATGCAGAAACGATGGATTGTACGCGTTTAATTGATTAGTGTTGTTTGATCTCGTTATTCCTGATATCTATGAACAGTCCAGTAATTCCCCTTTGGCTAAGCCACGCCCTAGAATGCAGATTGACCAATCACAGCGCAGCCGAGAACGAGCTCCCTCAGAGGTCCGACACTCTTTCACACACAGCACAGCCTCCATTGACTTTCAACACAGGCGTCTCATATTTTTGGGCTCGGCAGGCTATTACCAAAATAAAAAGTTTTATCCAAAATATGGATACACGTTGTGCCTGGGGCATTTGTAACACAAATACGCGTTTCCCCGAGAGGTTGGAGAGGGGTGTCCGATTTTTCCCTTCCCAAAACCGAAGTCAAATCCTGACAAGTGTCGTGTTTGGATTAAACTGTAAACGTCCTCAGTCATCTAAACCCCTCAAAGATCAACAAGCACATCTTTTTTGCTTCTAACCTTGAGTGTGAAGTTATACTAGTCAAACCGTTTCAGGTGATGATTTTACGGTGGCCGAGAGAGCTCACCGCGCTGCAACCTGACGTGTGCAACTATAAAAACGCATTCAAATACAAAAATACATCGGCAAATTAAGAAAAACATCTTCATCAGTTCCACAACACACCTGTGCTCCAAGTACTCACAACACATCCAAATACAGAAACGCGCTGCAAATAACACGGTCCACAACGGAAATGTTTCCGGGGAACCAAATAAGTGACGGACCCGACTAGAACCACCGGACGTGCTTAGAGCAAAAAAACCTTTATTGACAAGAAGTCAAAGCATATATTTTTTTTTATAAATAAACTATACAAATAAACTATACTAGTAAAGTAATATTGTATATATATATATATATATATATATATATATATATATAAGTTCGTCTATACTCCTTGGAGTCCTTGCTTACTCAAAATTCTACTTTATTTAATTTCTTTTGACTTTCCCCCCGCAAAACACCGAGATTCAAATTATTATGACATACAACTTGTGTACAATATACAACATGTGTTAATAATATGTTCAATGTCATCACAATACAAATGAGAAAAGAACAATGATCTGAAAACTAAACTAAATAAATAAATAAAAAGATCTAGAAGAACATGAAGGCAAGATATTAATCAGTTATACAAATAGTTTAATTTTATGTTTAAATTTTATAAGACATTTCCTAAAAATGTTAGGTAATGTATGGCACTGACATACAGATATACAAAACGGATATTTTAACAGATTTTTATAAAGTAAAAATAAAAAATGAATAATTTATTTGCAACCGTTATGTTAATCATTATATTTCTGTCGTCAGAACAGATACAGCTGATGGACAAAGTGCTGCGTTGTTACGTTGTCTGTTGTTGCTCCCTTCATCAAATTCCAAAAATGAACACTAGTGTCATGCTCACGCCAAATTCCCACTTGAAGAGCTTTGCCGTCTGCCCTTTGAAGAGAGTAGGGCATAGGGAAGCTCACGAGCAATAAGCAAGTCCCAGTCGGGTCCGTCACTTATTTGGTTCCCCGGAAACATTTCCGTTGTGGACCGTGTTATTTGCAGCGCGTTTCTGTATTTGGATGTGTTGTGAGTACTTGGAGCACAGGTGTGTTGTGGAACTGATGAAGATGTTTTTCTTAATTTGCAGATGTATTTTTGTATTTGAATGCGTTTTTATAGTTGCACACGTTTTTTTGAATTTGCATTCGTCTTCGTCAGGTTGCAGCGCGGTGAGCTCTCTCGGCCACCGTATGATTTCGGTTCTCATACCGGTTGTTGATACGCTAGCACACACTGCTAGTGCTAATCAATAAAACGTTTTACTCGTGTAGTCCGTTTGCTTTGTAATAACGATTAAAGAAGTGAAAAGAGACCTACCCAGCTTTGCATGAACAGTGTTGCTCCCTGATATTGTTAGTCCCAGCCTCCGTCTCGAGTAGTAGGAAATGCGGTGGTTCATTTTTTGACGGTGAGCAGTCACGTTATGCTTTTGCCTCTATTTTGGATGCCTTGTTTATTGCGTTTCACCTGTTTGTCTTGAATATAGCCTTCGTACGCATATTGCAGCCCCTTTGCCTACTTCTATTCGACACTTTATTTGCTGCTTTATAAAAGTTTGATAACATTTCAGCAGGAAGAGCTGTTACAGCATACGCCATGTTGATACCAAACCAGAGCCCAGAGGAAGTTTGACGGATGTAGCAACAGTAACTAGGGGGGCGGGGCTTAGCCCTGCGTCTTCGAAGGCGAACGGTCTTCCCGGATCTACTTTCTTGAGGATGGATCTTCCACTCGAAAATTTCTGCCCTTTTTCCTGGGATTCTTCCGAGCTTTTCCTTCTGTTCAGTCTGATGTACATTTACATTTAATCATTTAGCAGACGCTTTAAAGGAGTAGTTCACTTTTTAAAAATAACTTTTGCTGATAATTTACTCGCCCCCGTGTCATCCAAGATGTCCATGTCTTTCTTTCTTCAGTCGAAAAGAAATGAAGGTTTTTGATGAAAACATTCCAGGATTTTCTCCATATAATGGACTTCAATGGGGTCCAAACGGTTCAAGGTCCAAAAGACAGTTTCAGTGCAAACTATTTAAAGGGCTTTAAACAACACCAGACGATGAATAAGGGTCTTATCTAGGACCCTTCGAGTCATGACTCGAAAAAATATTCTTACATTTTGATGCATTTGAGCTTATAAAACGTATACTTTGTTACTTATTTATTAAATGAGCGATCGTTTCGCTTGATAAGACCCGTATTCATCGTCTGTAATCATTTAAAGCCCTTTGAACAGTTTGCACTGAAACTGTCTTTTGGACCTTGAACCGTTTGGACCCCATTGAAGTCCATTATATGGAGAAAATCCTGGAATGTTTTCATCAAAAACCTTAATTTCTTTTCAACTGAAGAAAGAAAGGCATGGACATCTTTACGGAGTAAATTATCAGCAAAAGTTTTTTTTTTTTTTAAATGAACTACTCCTTTAACAGGCACCGGTTATTGACAATATTGACATGTAAAAATTAGTAACTCAGTCCCCCTGTGGTCAATCATTTTATCCCTTAAAACTCATCTTTGATCACCGCAATAACATATTTAAATGTTTTTCCTTGAAAAAAAGTCTTAAAATATATCTTATAAAATATATCTTATATCTCGCAATTCTGACTTTATATCTAGCAATTCTGAGATAAAAATTCACAAAAAAATACTTCACTTCATAATTAAAATAACAAATTCTAAAATAATCAACAAAAGCCTATGTTAAGAGAAGGAAGATTTTTGTAATTGTAAAATGTTTGTCACTTAATCACTGAAATGTTGAAAAAACAAAAGTAAATGAATTTTTCTCAGAGCTTCTATAAAATGATTTGTCATTAATTCAGTTTAGATTTTGCACTCAGAAACTTCAATATATGAAAATCTAAAGGATGCAATCGAACTTAAAGTGACAATACCTAAAGATTGTAAGACAGTATTTTCCAAAAGCTTCTTTAGAGGTAAAAATAATACAATACTAACACACACACTCAACAGAAAACAACCAACATCATTCTTCTAAGATGAAAATATAAAACACGTTTTCTTTATTTCCTGTATATAGACATATACCACTTGAGATTTGGAGAAAAGCACATATGAAGGCTATTTTATGATGATCTCATCAGACAGCTGAATGCAGAGACAGAAAAGTTCTCAATTACAAATAGTAAAAAAAAAAAAAAAATACATTAGAAATTAAATTCTAAAAGATTTCTAACGCAGTTACAGAAGTCTGTCAAATACCAACTGTCTGCAAGTGGCTAATAACGGTTTTCATCTGTACACAAGAAAATTTGTACAAAATAAGAGATCTACCATTCAATAATAGATGGATCATAACAGTACATAATATGTACAATATCAGATGAAGCCATTTAGTAGAAGGACGCGTACTAAAGGACACTTCGCAGTTGTATTTTCTCTCATGAAATGAAACGGAAAGTGAAATTCACCACAATAAAAGCTTCCAGTTATGCTATCGACACCGGAGGAGAAATTAATCTTTCATAGACTAGATCTTTTTAGTTTTCTATGGAAGCTTGTTTCCGCCACAGAATAAAATTTTAAAACATAATTGCGACTTTTTATCTCAGAACTGCGTGGTATAAACTCACAATTCTGACTTTTATATCTCACGATTCTGGCTTTATAACACACAATTGCGACTTTACATCATGCAATTCTCCCAATTGCGAGTTATAAAGTCAGACTTGTGAAATATAAACTGAAATTCTGAGAGAAAAAAGTCAGAATTGCAAGTTTATTTCTCCCAATTGAGAGTTATAAAGTCAGAATTGTGAGATATAAACTCGAAATTAAAAATTTGCATGTTTATAACTTTTTTCAATCGCGAGCAATTACCTTTTTTATTCTGTGGCGGAAAACAAGCTTCAATCGTTTTCAGCACTAGAGCCAGATTTAATTTTGCACATTCAAATCGAACATCGACAAGCTCAAATTAAAAAACCTGCAAGCGTCTAAAAATCACGTGACGTACATACGGGAAAACAAACGCGGACAGAAAAATTGCACCGTAGCTCCAACCAGAAGTGGAAGTTCAAACAATGGTTCAGAGAGGATCCGTAAAGTCGTTCAAGTTTATCAGGAAATGTTTTCTGACTTTTTTTGTGAGCATTTGCATTTGTGTGAAGCCAAAGTAGCAAATTTCAGGACAAAAAAATAAATAAAATAAGGTTTCCTTTATCTAAAAAGGCACTATGCAAATGAAGGCTTGGTCGAAAAAAAGAAAAAAAAAACGCACAGAAAATGTTAACGTTTAATATTGCCGGTTAAAAAGCGAAGATTGGAGGAAGAGATTAACTAACGTAAGGCCGTTCACCATTGTTTGAACAACCAAAATCTCCTGGACGAACTTATTGCCAAGTATCTGGACAAAATAACAAAAACGGAAGGAGCGAGTTCTCTTCATTGCCAAAGAAACGTCACACGATAAAAGACGGAGAAAGAAAGCGAGACAAAAGCAGCGCTGCTCTTCTCGGCCTCCGAACAACCTGAGAATCGTTTGCTCGCTCAGAATGCAGTCGCGGTTCAAGTGCTTTTGCCTGCTTTTCCAGTCGACGCAGGCACGTAACAGCTTAAAACAAGAAGCCAACATACGAACGAACGAACATACACACGAATGAACGCATGTACAAACGAACGTATGAACAAACTAACAAACATACATACGAACAAACGTATGTCCGAACGAACGAACGAATGCATGTATGTACGAACGAACGCATGTACAAAGGAATCAGCGTACGAATGAAGGAACGTACATACGAACGAAAGAACATACGAATGAGTATGTATAAACGACCGTATGTACAAACGAACGTACGTACGTACGAACGAATGTACGAATGAACATACGTACGAACGAACATACGTACATATGAACGAACGAACGTACGTACATATGAACGAACGAACGTACGTACATATGAACGAACGGACATACACACATACGAACGAACATACGAATGAGCGCACGTACGAACAACAGTATGTACAAACGAACGAACATACGTACGAAGGAACGTACATACGAACGTACGTATGAACAAACTACAAACAAACGAACGTACATACAAACGAACGCACATACGAATGAACGCATGTACAAACGAAAGCATGTACAATCTAACAAACGTACATACGAACAAATGTATGTACGAACGAACGTAGGTACGAACCCATGTATGTACGAACGAATGTATGTACAAACGAATCAACGTACGAATGAAAGCATGTATGTACGAACGAACGCATGTACATACGAACAACGTATGAACGAAGGAATGTACATACGAACGAACGAACATACGAATGAGCGCATGTACGAACGACAGTATGTACAAACGATCTAACATACGAACATAAGTATGAACAAACGTACATACGAACGAACGAACATACGAATGAGCGCATGTACGAACGACAGTATGTACAAACAATCTAACATACGAACGTGCATACGAACGCAAGTATGAACAAACGTACATACGAACGAATGAGCGCATATAAGAATGACAGTATGTACAAAAGAACAAACGTACGTACGAATGAATGTATGTACTAACAAACATACGTACATATGAACGAACAAACGAATGAACATACGTATATATGAGCGAACAAACGAAGGAAGGAAAGCATAAGCAGAAAGAGACAGGACTGGAGAGGGTCTGGATGGAGGACGGTCTCCGGTGCGATGCTTCTGGAGGGCAGATCCGGCTGTGTGTGTGTGTGTGTGTGTGTGCGAGTGTGTCACACCGGGGCCACACCGTCCTGCGCGCTGCCGTCGGGTCGAGACTGGGTTTGGTTCTGGTCCTCTAGTGGGGGTCCTGGGGGCCGATCATGTCCTCTGCGCGCCGGTGCGTCTCTAAGGCCTTCATCATGCAGGAGTCCTGCGGGAGCTCAGACTTGCGTCGCATCAGGGGCCGTTCCTTACGCTGGTCTCGCTGGAGCTGAGCGCACACACACACACACACACACACACACGTCAGTCTGATACAGATCCTTTCAAAGCAGGAAAATCAGCCAAGAAAACTTGAAATATGAAATTCTCCACACAAACTTCTTCGTGTTCATTAGGGATGCACCGAATATTCGGCCGGCGGAAATTTTCGGCCGAAAATGGCCCAAAAGTGCATTTTCGGTTTTCGGCCGAAAGACTTTTATCACCGAAACAATACGGCCGAAATGTTGTGATGACGCAAACAGAAACCGCGACCTGCACGTGCTTGTCTGAAGCAACATGTCTGTGGCGTGGACGTATTTCAGTGTATCTGAACCCGCGATGAGACGGAAACCTTGTTTATCCACCTATATCTGCTCTAAACAACGCGGAGACTCGCGCTGCGGAGGCGAAAGTAAACAAGGTAGCGCGAGTCTCCACAGACAGCGCGCGCAACGCTCTTGACCCGCTCGCAACCGGAAACGCATTGTTTAGAGCAGATATAGGTGGATGAAACAATTAAAAATTATAAATAAGACTCGCGCTGCGGACGGAGACAGGCGAAAGTAAACAAGGCAGCGCGAGTCTCCACAAACAGACAAACGGTCGAGGCGTTTATACTTGACGCGCTCTCCGTTGTACTATTCCTTGAAACGACAGGGGACGACTCAAGTAACTGTCCTCTAACCATCAGGAATCGGTTAGAAGAAGAAAGATAAACACATGACAGTGCTTATTTTTTAGTATTCCACCACCAATACAAAAATAATCATGTAAAACCCAGTAAACCCTGAGATTATTACTTGTGACATTACAAAAAAATAATGTATATGGGAACATGTAGAACTAAATGAATGCTCTCTTAAATATTTTCTACATTCACTAAACATGGTTCATTAAGTTTCATGTACATTTGTATTAAACATGGACTATTATTCATTTAAAAAGGCTTTTTATGCTATTGTATGCTAATTTTTTAAAATGTAACGACATGCAAACTGGGTGCTAGTGTGATGAGAAGTTTGCGCTCGGCTTTGTTTTTGAGAGAACGTTTCATTTTAAAACCTTTCTGCAGGCCAGTAGATTATTATTTAATGTACACATGAGTGGGGTCAAGTTAAACATTTTAGTTTGAATTTTATTTTATACGGTGGAATGTGCTAAATAAATATTTGCATAATTTGTAATTGATTTATTCTTTGAAAATGTTATATTAATTTATGCAATTGCAATGCCTTGATTTGAGTAACGTTTGTACACAGTCATAGCCATAAATGCAATGATACTAATAATTGGCATAATTTCTTTCGGTGTTTCGGTTTTCGGCCTTGGTTTCCTCTTTTTCGGTTTTCGGTTTCGGCCAAGAATTTTCATTTCGGTGCATCCCTAGTGTTCATCATTCAACATTATTTACCAATTAATGTAATCCTTCAGAATTAGGCGAGGATGTCCACTGCTGTTAAGAAATTAACACTTTTATTCATCAAGGCCACATTAAACTGATCAAAAGTGACAGTAAGACAGATTATGTTTTAGATAAATGCTGTTCTTTTGAGCTTTATATTCATCAAAGAATCCTGAGAAATAAAATGTAACACTGATAATAATCATAACTGTGTGTTGATCATCAGATCCTCATATTAGAGTGATTTCTGAAGGATCATGTGACACTGAAGACTGGAGTAATGATGATAAATTCACAGGAATAAATTACACTTTACTGTATATTCACTGAAAATCATTATAATATTTCACTATTTTCCAGTATTTTTGATCAGATAAACGCAGCCTTGATGAACAAGGACTTGATTTACCGGAGTGGCTTCTTCTTCTACGGTCTTCTTTAGCATCATGACATCATCGATCATCGGCCCGTCCGTCTCCATGTCCACCGGACTGCTGAGACTCGAGGAGTCCACGTACATGACGAACTACAGCACAAACACTCGTTACTAAAATCAATACATTTATGAAATATCATCTTATATCATTAATTTTCCATAAGAGGTCGGCAGAAACACTCTATATTTACACAGCTTCACAGTATCAGTCAAAACACAATAACAATGTTCGTTTCTTAGTGGAACAACATCCACGTTTGGTAGAGCTTATATCAAGGGGATTACCGATTGGTTTATTAATTTCAATATTTGAATATTGGTTCATTAATTTGAATTTATTAATTTGTAATATTTAATTCAGCTCTAAATATCAATGTAAGATTTTTAAGAATGAAATTGTGAGTTATTTTGAATTTAAGTTAAAAGGAATGTGCTAAAATTACTAATTTACATTTTATTTATTGCTAAAATCTAGTAATTTAAAGGTAAATAAAATTAACTTTTTAAAAAACGCATAAAATAGTATTAAAATTAAATAAAATAAGCTAGAGGTCGACCGATATGTTTTTTTTTTTCAGGCCGATGCCGATACCGATCTTTTGAAATCCGGATTAATGCTGCCGATTTATTTTGGCCGATACTTGCTTGGTTTTTGAAAGATAAAATGTAAAAGAAATGATAATTACTTAACATAGACAAACTTTCTCAACAAAAACATTTATAAAAATGTCCTGAAACATATTACGTGTTTTTGGTTTGTTTTGTTTGTTGACGAAAATCTAGTAATTTAAAGGTAAATAAAATAAACTTTTAAAAAATGCATAAAATAGTATTAAAATTAAATAAAATAAGCTAGAGGTCGACCGATGTTTTTTTTTTTAGGCCGATGCCGATACCGATCTTTTGAAATCCGGGTCGGCCGATTAATGCTGCCGATTTATTTTGGCCGATATTTGCTTGGTTTTTGAAAGATAAAATGTAAAAGAAATGATAATTACTTAACATAGACAAACTTTCTCAACAAAAACATTTATAAAAATGTCCTGAAACATATTACGTGTTTTTGGTTTGTTTTGTTTGTTAAAGAAAATCTAGTAATTTAATGGTAAATAAAATAAACTTTTTAAAAATGCATAAAATAGTATCAAAATTAAAATTAAATAAAAAAATAGGAAGTGATTTTGACCAGTGAGGGAAGGACGAGGGATAATAAAGGAATGATAAAGACAAACGCATATTAATATTAATGACAATATTGTGGCCGATGACAATAGCTGATAATCATCAGTCAGTTTACACGCGTGATTATATTAATAAGTTGCTAATTCTATAATTCTATTCCAGAGTCGCTCACCTGTGGGTTTGATTTGGCCAGATTCTCGATCTTTATCCACGCCTCCTCGCGCTCTTTCCACTTCGCCTTTTCTCTAATGTTCACAGAGAGAGGACAGGTTTACATGCATCAGCAGGCGAGAGTGTGTGTGTGTGTGTGTGTGAGTGTGTGTGTGTGTTTCTTACTTGTTTTTCTCTGCTCTGAACTGCTGGGTGCAGTCGTCGAAGAGCTTCTGGTTCATCTCCATGAACAGCTTCAGGGCGTTATAGATCAGCCCGTGGATCGTCCTGAGCAGCAAGAGGAACACGTTCATCATCACACACACACACACACACACCAAACGAGCTCAACACTGAGTTATGTCTTTACTTCACTTTTTTGGAAATAGGCTGCGCCAGAATTAAACCGTTGGGTTTTACCGTTTTCGAATCCATTCAGACAATTTTCTGATATTTAGAAGAATATTATTAACCAGACAGTTTCTGCTCTCAGTGACTTCCAATGAGGAAGAGCGGTGGGTTTATCTCCAGGGGTTAAGGGTTAATCTGGGACTCACTTATTCCAGTGGGTCTTTGAGTTTCGGTACAGCGACGGGAACATGATGGGGAGGATCCGCGCGGCGTTGTCACTGATCAAACTCATGATGTACTCGTTGTTCCAGTAGTAGAGCGCTCGCTCCGCAACCTGAGGATCACACACACACACACACACACACACACACACGAAATAGGGATGTTTTCACTTTTAGAAACATCCGTTAAAATACGTGTTCTCCATGTTGATCTGAGTTTGCTGTTGAGCTTCTGTAACATTAAACACTACCAATCAAAACAGTTTGGGGTCAGTAAGAATTTTTTTTTTTTTTGGGGAGAAAGAAATAAAATTAGGGCTGTGCAAAAATTAATTTGCATCCAAAATAAAAGTCTGTGTTTACATACTATTTTTCTGTGTGCTGTATATAATTATTTTGTATATATAAAAACACACACATGCATGTATTTATTTAAGAAAATGTGTAATTCATATATAAAATATTTATATTTATATAATATAGATTATGTATTTTTAAATATATACAGAATTTAAGCGCAAATAATTCTTAAATATATACATGCATGTGTGTGTATTTATATATACAAAATAATTATATACAGCACACACACATATATTATGTAAACACAGACTTTTATTTTGGATGCGATTAATCGCAATTAATTTTTGCACAGCCCTAATTAAAATAAATCAATACTTTTATTCATCAAGGATTAATTACATTTATCAAAAGTGTCAGTAAAGACATTCATAACGTTACAAAAGATTCTATTTCGGGTAAACGCTGTTCTATACTCGTCACTTCAACACTGTTAATGATCATAACTGTGTTGATCATCAGATCCTCATATTAGAGTGATTTCTGGAGGATCATGTGACACTGAAGACTGGAGTAATGATGATGAACATTCACAGGAATAAATTACACTTCACTGTATTTTCACATAGTGATGATTTACATTAGAATAATATTTCACGATATTACTGTTTTTTTGTTGTTGTATTTTTAATGAAATAAATGCAGCCTTGCTGAGCAGAAGAGACTACTTTTAAAGACATATAAAACCATTACCGATCCCAAACGTTTGACTGGCAGTGTGTGCGTGTGTGTGTGTGAGTTTGAGCGCACCTGGAAATGTGGACTTGAGACGCATTTGGCCAGCTGTCTGAAGAGCGGCTCCATCACCTTCACGAACTCCGACGGCTCGATGACGTCCAGGATCTCCTCCAGCTCATTCAGAAACATCACTTCCTTCGGGCTGTGAGTCTTCGGCCAGTACTTGAGCAGAGCCATCACCACCTGCAGCACATCGAGATATTATATTATATATAAATATTAACCAGACTTCAGCTGATAACATTACCAGGTCATGCTGGTTTGGAACATTTATAAAGGTTTCTTCTAACATTGGTTTTGTTAACATTCTTTTTTTTATGAATGATTGAGGCATTTATGTAGCGCTTTCATATGTACTGCATGTTTAAAGATTTATTTGAACTTTTGTTTTAAAGAAATCATTTAAAGTTTGTTTAAACATTTTTGTGCAACAATTTACAATAAGTTTGCAGTTTAAGTTTAAAAACATTTTTGTATTTTTCATATAAATTTTTAAACTGTTATATACTAAACTGTTACTAGACGCATCAAAATTTCAAATTTTAAATATATTTCAAAATTTAAATCATAAATGTTTTTAAAGTAACAATTTACAATCAGTTTGCGGTTTAAGTTTTAAAACATTTTTGTTTTTATAATTTTTTTTTAAAGATTTCTTTTTACATTCATGTTACTAAACACATCAAAATGTGTTTAAAAACAAAAAATTTAATATATAAAACAATTTACAATAAGTGCAGTTTAAAAACATTTAAAACATTGTTTTTACATTTTTAAAGATTTCTTTTTACATTCGTGTTTCTAAGCACATCAAACGTGTTTAAAAACAAACATGTAAGTATAAAATATTTTTATGTTTTTAAAGTACAAAAAAAGTTGCAGATTATTGTATAAAGTACAATAAGTCTGCAGTTTAAGTTTAAAAACATTTTAACGATTTATTTTTACATTTATTTTGTTACACATCAAAACAAAAAATATAAATATATAAAATGTAACAATTTACAGCAAGTTAGCAATTTAAGTTCGAAACATTTGTTTTTATAAATTTTTAAAGATGTCTTTTCTTTTCACATTTATGTTATTAAAAACAAAAAAATTTGTTTATAAACAAAACGTGTAAATATATAAAATATTTAGTTTTTCAAGTAACAATTTACATGTTTGCAGTTATTAAAGATCAAAAACGTGTTTAAAAACAATCAAATGAATGTATAAAACATTTTTATTCATTGCGTTTTAAAAGAAACAATAAACTTTGCAATGACTTAAGTTAAAACATTTTTGCTTTAACTGTTTTTGGGGGTAACGTTTTAAAAAACGGTCTTAAACACAAAAATAACAAGCAATGTTTCTTTTTTTCTTGAGCTTTCCTGGCGCTTGCAACGCCAAGGTCATGGGTTCAATTCCCAGGGAAATGTAAAAGAATGTTAAAAAAAAGAAATGTGACCCTTGAAATGTAATGCAAGTCGCTTGTAAATAATGTAAATGTAAACAAAGGAAATGCATAAGGTGAACACTAGATGGCGCTGAAACCCACCGGCTCAGTCAGAGTGCTGTCCTTCTCTAGAAACTGCACCACACAGTACGCCAGCTGAAACACAACAAGCACAACACTCTTCAGACTAAAACACAACTTTAGGGATAAAAGAAACTAAAGCCTTTATAAAAATCATTAAGGTATTTAAAAAAAAATTAGGACATAATTTTTATGACAATTTAGCACAATTTCCCCCAAAATTCACATTATTGTAATAAAAAAGGACGTTTAACTTTTGAGTTTGTATGTAATTCCCATTTTTCTCAATGAACATATTTCTTAATGAGAATGTAATGTAATTTGTGCTGAATTAAAGTAACAATACAAGACAAATACAAATATCATTTTACATTTTTTTAAAAATAATTATTAGGGCTGTGCAAAAATTAACTGCGATTAATTGCATCCAAAATAAAAGTCTGTGTTTACATAATATATTTGTGTGTGCTGTATATAATTATTTTGTATATATAAATGCCTATGCATGCATGTATATATTTAAGAATTATTTGCGCTTAAATTCTGTGTATATATATAAATATATATATAAAAATACATAATCTATATTATATAAATATAAATATTTTATATATGAATAACACATTTTGTTAAATATACATGCATGTGTGTGTATTTATATATACAAAATAATTATATACAGCACACACAAATATATTATGTAAACACAGACTTTTATTTTGGATGCGATTAATCGCAATTAATTTTTGCACAGCCCTAATAAATATGTAACTATATATATGTAAATATTTATTTATGTGTTATGTATGTTTGTGTTATATATATATATATATATATATATATATATATATATATACATACACGTTAATATTTAATTTGTAGATAATATATATTAATTACATATATTAAATATTATAGATATTATAGACAAATATATATATGAAATAACCACAGCACAAAAATAAAAAAATGTGTGAATTTTTTTTTTTGCTTAGTTAGCATGAAACACAAACTGTTCTTCTGCATTATTTTAAATGTACTTTAAGTTACAAAAAAATACAACATTATTTTTAAAATACCAATGGACATAAACCGCAGACACACGGCGACCGTACCTGTGGGTGATACACACTGAGGGACTTCACTTTATGCAAAGGTAACAAGACTTTTAAAAGGAAGATTTTGTGCTCTTCTTTCAGCGGTAAGGCGAAGCCGTTGATTATGCTGGGAACAGGAAGGAAGAGGCATGGATCAGAAACAGCAAATAATCACACAAACTCCAGCCTTTCAGATTTAAGACGCACTAAAACCCGACACACGTTTCATACCTTCCTAAGATTTCCAGTAATTCGGCTATTCCATTATGATGCTCCGTTTCATAGATGAACCTGCATGGAGATAAAAATCAGATAATCTGCAGAACGATAATTATAGCAGACAACACAGCAAGCTCATCACTGAATCACAATAGACTCCATTTCAGTCATTAAAACCAATTATCCCAAAGAGAAATTAATCAAAACATCAACATTTCTTCTGGGCATGTGAGCAGCAAAATAATATATGAATCAGTCATTTCATGATTTGGATGATAAATAGATTAAGACCACACAATGATGTGGATATTGAAATGACTGGCAATTATAGCCTAAATATCTGGGACAACTAAGTTTTGAAGCAAATGTATCGATTGTTTGAAAAAAAAAAATTGTTGTTTCAACAAAGACTGTTTTTTTTTATTTAGGGAAGATGAAAACATTCAATAAATGCTTTAAGATAATGACTATTATGGAAGTCTTTTATAGAATCAGTTTGTTCCTCTTGTATTGTAGTTTGGGTTGGCTTGTTAAGAGTCTTGTTAAAGGAGTAGTTCACTTTAAAAAAAAACTTATAAAAAATAACTTTTGCTCATCCAAGATGTCCATGTCTTTCTTTCTTCAGTCGAAAAGAAATTAAGATTTTTGATAAACATTCCAGGATTTTCTCCATATAATGGACTTCAATGGGGACCAAACGGCTCAAGGTCCAAAAGACAGTTTCAGTGCAAACTGTTCAAAGGGCTTTAAACGATTCCAGACGATGAATAAAGGTCTTATCAAGCGAAACAATCGCTCATTTATTAAATAAAAAGTTTAAGTTTTATAAGCACAAATGCTCGTCTTGCTCTGTTCTGTGATGCGCGTTCGTGACTCTCCTGTTCGAACTCGTTCATCAAAATGAACGAATCTTTTTTCGAGTCATTTGGTTCATTCATCGATCGTTTC
Source organism: Pimephales promelas (assembly GCF_988280905.1). NCBI lineage: Eukaryota > Metazoa > Chordata > Actinopteri > Cypriniformes > Leuciscidae > Pimephales > Pimephales promelas. The sequence continues at coordinate 35,619,731 of NC_142781.1, forward strand.
GCTTGATAAGACCCTTATTCATCGTCTGGTGTCGTTTAAAGCCCTTTGAACAGTTTGCACTGAAACTCTCATTTGGACCTTGAACCGTTTGGTCCCCATTGAAGTCCATTATATGGAGAAAATCCTGGAATGTTTTCATCAAAAACCTTCATTTCTTTTCAACTGAAGAAAGAAAGACATGGACATCTTGGATGACACGGGGGCGAGTAAATTATCAGCAAAAGTTTTTTTTAAAGTGAACTACTCCTTTAAGGTTGCAGGAAAGGTTATAGGTGTATATATTGATATTTATCATAAACAGGTTTTGATTAAGACATTCAATTTTACAAAATTGATCAATTTTGGAAAATAAATAAATAAATTTGTGTCGGTGGCTGTTGGTCTATTGAACGCTTCATAGAACGCTTCATTCGTTTTTTGTGTGTGTGTTTATCTATGTATGAACTATGATGTGTATTATGTATTGTGTTTTTGTTACATTTTGCATAGTTTCAAGTAAACAAAGAAACAGCGAGTCTCACCTATAGAAAATGTTATTGATCTGTTTCCTGATGTAAGCTCTGAGACCCAGGAACTTCCCGTAGATCCGGTGGAGAGTCGTCTTCAGGAAGTCCCGCTCTCGAGGGTCTTCACTATCGAACAGGTCCAGGAGCTGCAGTCCAATCACACATCAATCCGTTAAAATGATGAATTAATCAATCTCAGTAAACATGCAAACAGTGCAGAATGATGCACAGAGTCATGAAACACTAAACTACACTTATCAAAACTAAAACGGTCTTTCATGAGCCTTTAAAACTAACATTGTGATTGAGGGTGACGCACAAAACTGCATTAAATACAGAAACTGGCAATATAATAATGCAGGGAAATTAAACTCACACATTGAATAAGTACATTCATGATTGGTCGACGGCAAACTTGACATGAACGCAAACGTACCTGCATCACAAACTTCTGGTCGATGTATTTCTTGGCTATGTTTGGTTGGAAGTCTGGAGACTCTAAAAAACGCAGGAAAAACTCATAGACGAGCTGCGGAAAGAGGAACAGATGCATGCTTTTAAAACCACTTTCATCCACAGCGCTATTAGTGGGGAAATACTTTATATTTCATTACAATTATGCACATTTTACCCCCACATTTTTGTATTAAAGAAGTTTAGATTGGCTTACAGATATGAAAACCTTTTCACAATATTCTAATTTTGACTTTGGGGTTTTCATATCTGTAATCCATAATCATCAATTACAGTGGTGTGAATAAGTTTGGACACCCATGCTAAAGTTGCCTAAAAAGAGGAATAAAAAAATCATCTTTTGGATATTGATCTTAATGCCTTAATTAGAAAAATGAGGAAAACTCCAACCTTTAAGGACACCAATTTTCTTTGTGAATGAATAATGTATCATAAATAAATAAATGTTTTTCCTTAAAATACAGGGTGCGTAAGTCAGGACACCCCTATGTTAAATTCCCATAGAGTCAGGCAGATTTTTATTTTTAAAACGTTAAAGTTTTCCTCATTTTTCTAATTAAGGCATTAAGATCAATATCCAAAAGATGATTTTTTATTCCTCTTTTTAGGCAACTTTAGCACTTATTCACATCACTTTATAACACATAAAGCTTGAAATATCTCACTTTGCATGTAATGAGTCTATATAATGTATTAGTTTCACCTTTTAAGTTGAATTACTGAAATAAATGAACTTTTGCACCATATTCTGATTTTATGAGGTTCACCTGTATACATGATTTGTGTGTGTGTGTTTGACCTGCAGGTGTGGCCAGGCCGCCTCGAGCGTGGGCTCGTCTTCCTCCGGGTCGAACTCGGCGCCGGTCGGGTTCGATGAAGGCGGTAACGTCCTAAACATGTTGATTGCAAACTGAAAAGGAAACCGCATAAAACTCATAAACGTGGTGATGAAGATGAGCAGAACTCAGTGGATGTGTGACTGGTTTTGTCCGTCCCTGTTGGACTCTCACACATGAATTATGTTGAATATCTGTCAGCTGTTCAATTAGATAATACCAGTTTAGCTCAACCAGTGACCAATGAACCACTGAACGTGTGTGTGTGTGTGTGTGAATGACAGAAAACACACTTCAGCAGAACATCATCAGCTCACAGGAATAGCCTCTCTAAACCTCAAAGAAGTGCCATCAAGACATCGAAGCAGAAATAAGGGAGAAACACCAGGAACTCTGTGTCTTTCTCTGCCATTAATGCTTGGATAACACACCACGTCTCCGTCCATTAATAATAATAATGTCTAGTGCGGTGCATGGCTGTGATAGAGGTTATAAACCTACCAATGTCCGTTGCCTTCACTCTCAGAAAAAAGGTACAAAAGCTGTCACTGGGGCTGTACCTTTTCAAAAGGTACACTTTTGTATCCAAAGGCTACATATTGGTACCATAGTGGTACATATTAGCACCTAAAATGTACATATTAGCACCTAAAATGTACATATTACCACCTAAAATTGACATAATACCACCTAAAATGTACATATTACCACCTAAAATGTACATATTACCACCTAAAATTGACATAATACCTACTAAAATGTACATATTAGCACCTAAAATGTACATATTAGCACCTAAATGTATATAATAGCACCTAAAATGTACATATTACCACTTAAAATGTACATATTAGCACCTAAAATGTACATATTAGCACCTAAAATGTATATATTAACACCTAAAATTGATATATTACCACCTAAAATGTACTTATTAACACCTAAAATGTACATATTAGCACCTAAAATGGACAAAAGTTGACCTTTTGAAAAGGTACAGCCCCAGTGACAGCTTTTGTACCTTTTTTTCTGAGAGTGCAGATTTTTGGAATGACTTATCGCGAGAGAAAAAAGACGTAAGACGTTTTAGTCGCATAACATCGGTTAATGGAAACACAGTCATTTCGCAATAGTTTTTTATCGACATTTGGAAAATATCGCAAAAGTTTTGCACAAATCTGTAATGGAAACGCGCCTACTGTAGTCTCTGTATGAAGAATATCTGTGTGTAATATAGTGCAGTTTACTTTATTCTGCTCTCCTCACTCACACACATGAACTATAGTGTCCTGATCACACTAGTGAAAACATTAAAAATTAAATCTGGTGTGTGAATAATTATGGTTTGACTGTATACATGTATATACACATAACGCACCAGCGCTGGTTTGATTAATGAAACGTGGCACCAATGAATCCTAAGAAAGGGTTTTAATCCTCCCGATCGCATCACTTTGAAGTTCTCGGCTTTAATCATCAAAGTGTGTGTGTGTGTGTTTGCGCTTGAGAACATATTATCATGCTTATTTTTGCGGGTCCATTTGCACTTGGATAGGCCACGGCTGGGCATCAGCTGAGGACTCGACACACATCAAAGAGATCCAGCCGGGCGATCGCAGGAACGGGCCTTACAAGGGCAGACCGGCCCGAACCACTTCCACATCACTAGTCACATTTCACCTGCACTGAAGCCGATCGCTATACTCCATCATCAGACAACATTAATAGAAAAATCACGAATGTTGAATATGATCATCAGGCTTTTGAGGAAGGTGTTCATCTGTCAATCATTATATATTTGGATCATAAATCTAATGCCTGGTTCAGATTACATGATTTTTTTTTGTTTGTTACGATAGTCACCGTCAGATAACACTATTTTTTTTGTTTGTTACGATAGTCACGGTCAGATTACACGATTTTTTTTGTTTGTTACGATAGTCACGGTCAGATTACACGATTTTTTTTGTTTGTTACGATAGTCACGGTCAGATAACACTATTTTTTTGTTTGTTACGATAGTCACGGTCAGATTACACGATTTTTTTTTTGTTTGTTACGATAGTCACCGTCAGATAACACTATTTTTTTTGTTTGTTACGATAGTCACGGTCAGATTACACGATTTTTTTTTTGTTACGATAGTCACCGTCAGATTACACGATTTTTTTTTGTTTGTTACGATAGTCACCGTCAGATAACACTATTTTTTTTGTTTGTTACGATAGTCACGGTCAGATTACACGATTTTTTTTTTGTTACGATAGTCACTGTCAGATTACACGATTTTTGTTTGTTTGTTACGATAGTCACCGTCAGATAACACTATTTTTTTTGTTTGTTACGATAGTCACGGTCAGATTACACGATTTTTTTTTTTGTTACGATAGTCACGGTCAGATTACAAGATTTTTTTTTGTTTGTTACGATAGTCACTGTCAGATTACACGATTTTTGTTTGTTTGTTACGATAGTCACGGTCAGATTACACGATTTTTATTGTTCGTTACGATAGTCACTGTCAGATTACATGTTTTTTTTGTTTTTGTTACGATAGTCACGGTCAGATTACACGATTTTTTTGTTTGTTACGATAGTCACCGTCAGATTACACGATTTTTTTTGTTTGTTACGCTAGTCACGGTCAGATTACACAATTTTTTTTGTTTGTTACGATAGTCACGGTCAGATTACACGATTTTTTTTTTTTTTGTCACGATAGTCACCGTCAGATTACACGATTTTTTTTTGTTTGTTACGATAGTCACTGTCAGATTACACGATTTTTTTGTTTGTTTGTTACGATAGTCACTGTCAGATTACACGATTTTTTTTTTGTTCGTTACGATAGTCACTGTCAGATTACACGATTTTTTTTTGTTACGATAGTCACTGTCAGATTAAACGATTTTTTTTTTGTTTGTTACGATAGTCAGTCAGATTACACGATTTTTGTTTGTTTGTTACGATAGTCACGGTCAGATTACACGATTTTTATTGTTCGTTACGATAGTCACTGTCAGATTACATGTTTTTTTTGTTTTTGTTACGATAGTCACGGTCAGATTACACGATTTTTTTGTTTGTTACGATAGTCACCGTCAGATTACACGATTTTTTTTGTTTGTTACGCTAGTCACGGTCAGATTACACGATTTTTTTTGTTTGTTACGATAGTCACGGTCAGATTACACGATTTTTTTTTTTGTCACGATAGTCACCGTCAGATTACACGATTTTTTTTTGTTTGTTACGATAGTCACTGTCAGATTACACGATTTTTTTGTTTGTTTGTTACGATAGTCACGGTCAGATTACACGATTTTTTTTTTGTTCGTTACGATAGTCACTGTCAGATTACACGATTTTTTTTTGTTACGATAGTCACTGTCAGATTAAACGATTTTTTTTTTGTTTGTTACGATAGTCACTGTCAGATTACACGATTTTTTGTTGTTGTTACGATAGTCACCGTCAGATTACACGATTTTTTTTGTTGTTACGATAGTCACCGTCAGATTACACGATTTTTTTTGTTTTGTTACGATAGTCACTGTCAGATTACACGATTTTTTTTGTTTGTTACGCTAGTCACGGTCAGATTACACGATTTTTGTTTGTTTGTTACGATAGTCACTGTCAGATTACACGATTTTTTTTGTTCGTTACGATAGTCACCATCAGATTACACGATTTTTTTTGTTTGTTACGATAGTCACTGTCAGATTAAACGATTTTTTTTTTTTTGTTACGATAGTCACGGTCAGATTACACGATTTTTGTTTGTTTGTTACGATAGTCACTGTCAGATTACACGATTTTTTTTGTTCGTTACGATAGTCACCATCAGATTACACGATTTTTTTTGTTTTGTTACGATAGTCACTGTCAGATTACACGATTTTTTTTGTTTGTTACGATAGTCACTGTCAGATTACACGATTTTTTTTGTTGTTACGATAGTCACCGTCAGATTACACGATTTTTTTTGTTGTTACGATAGTCACCGTCAGATTACACGATTTTTTTTGTTTTGTTACGATAGTCACTGTCAGATTACACGATTTTTTTTGTTTGTTACGCTAGTCACGGTCAGATTACACGATTTTTGTTTGTTTGTTACGATAGTCACTGTCAGATTACACGATTTTTTTTGTTCGTTACGATAGTCACCATCAGATTACACGATTTTTTTTGTTTGTTACGATAGTCACTGTCAGATTAAACGATTTTTTTTTTTTTTACGATAGTCACGGTCAGATTACACGATTTTTGTTTGTTTGTTACGATAGTCACTGTCAGATTACACGATTTTTTTTGTTCGTTACGATAGTCACCATCAGATTACACGATTTTTTTTGTTTTGTTACGATAGTCACTGTCAGATTAAACGATTTTTTTTTTGTTTGTTACGATAGTCACTGTCAGATTACACGATTTTTTTTGTTGTTACGATAGTCACCGTCAGATTACACGATTTTTTTTGTTGTTACGATAGTCACCGTCAGATTACACGATTTTTTTTGTTTTGTTACGATAGTCACTGTCAGATTACACGATTTTTTTTGTTTGTTACGCTAGTCACGGTCAGATTACACGATTTTTCTTTGTTTGTTACGATAGTCACTGTCAGATTACACGATTTTTTTTGTTCGTTACGATAGTCACCATCAGATTACACGATTTTTTTTGTTTGTTACGATAGTCACTGTCAGATTAAACGATTTTTTTTTTTTTGTTACGATAGTCACGGTCAGATTACACGATTTTTGTTTGTTACGATAGTCACTGTCAGATTACACGATTTTTTTTGTTCGTTACGATAGTCACCATCAGATTACACGATTTTTTTTGTTTTGTTACGATAGTCACTGTCAGATTACACGATTTTTTTTGTTTGTTACGCTAGTCACGGTCAGATTACACGATTTTTTGTTTGTTTGTTACGATAGTCACTGTCAGATTACACGATTTTTTTTGTTTGTTACGCTAGTCACGGTCAGATTACACGATTTTTGTTTGTTTGTTACGATAGTCACTGTCAGATTACACGATTTTTTGTTTGTTTGTTACGATAGTCACTGTCAGATTACACGATTTTTTTTGTTCGTTACGATAGTCACCATCAGATTACACGATTTTTTTTGTTTTGTTACGATAGTCTGTCAGATTACACGATTTTTTTTTTTTGTTACGCTAGTCACGGTCAGATTACACGATTTTTTGTTTGTTTGTTACGATAGTCACGGTCAGATTACACGATTTTTTTTTTTTGTTACGATAGTCACCGTCAGATTACACGATTTTTTTTTGTTTGTTACGATAGTCACTGTCAGATTAAACGATTTTTTTTCGTTTGTTATGATAGTCACTGTCAGATTAAATGATTTTTTTTTGTTTGTTACGATGGTCACTGTCAGATTACACGATTTTTTTTTGTTTGTTACGATAGTCACTGTCAGATTAAACGATTTTTTTTTGTTTGTTACGATAGTCACTGTCAGATTACACGATTTTGACTCCTAATCTTGTCGTGTTGTGGATGAGAACATGTCAGACTACACGTTGCTTCCTGACCCGTCTTTAACGGCGCGCGTGATGTCATCGAGAAGGCGAAACTAAACTAGCAGCGAGTGACTTCCGGAAACGAACGTAAACAAACAGTGGATGAAGCGGTGAGTGTTGTGTTGGCTGTCCTGTGTTCAGGAAAAAGTAAAAAAAAGAAAGAAAACCCGACATGGACACGCTCCTGGACGGTATGGGCTGTCAATCCTCCAAAGAGAACTTGAGGTAAAATACTGTTTTCTTATATATTTTTACTTGTAGTTTTAACGTTAGCACCATCGTCTCGCCATTTTTGAAAGCTTCTGTGCTCCTATTGGTCAACCTCATGAACGCACACGTCAACCCGTTCACGTAAACACTACATTCAGAATCATCAATCGGAATGAAACCAGTCCGATTGAAACACAAGTTGTGCATGTGTGTGTGTGTGTACTCACCATGTGGACCACCTCTGGATAGATGGGCTCGGTGATGACGTTCCTGTTGTGTGTGATGTACTCCACCATCTCGCTGAGCGCCGCCCGCTTCACCTCCTTCCACTTCAGGTCGCTCAGCGGGTCCGACACGAAGTCGAAGAGAACGCAGCACTGCCGCAGTTTCTGCACGAACAGCTTCTCCTGCTCGGCCGGGGCAACATCTGCAAAGTCACGGCCTTCGGTTACACACACAACACTACATATACACTATAACTAACGATAGTTTTCCAGGTTAATGGGAGTGTTTGTCCGTGACGATGCTATTTTAGAAGCGTTTTCGAGTTTTTCTGCGACGTCGCGCTGGAACAACAAACACAAAGTGTGCCGACGCTAATCTCAGGCGCTGTTTATGTGCTTTATTTACTGTTAAAAGCGTGTCATGTGACTCTGAATATCAGTTAGTGCTCCAGCTGTAAGAGAACTACGGATAATTCAGATCTAGAAATTAAACAAACAAGTGTATTCTTTGACAAAGATTGTTTTAGTAACTCCAGCAGATTTTCACTTTCGACGTAACCAAATTTATGTAAACCTTGTGTGTATTTGACAAAATCAGCGCAATAAGACTCTAAAGATAACTTAGTCCAGTATGCAGGCCTGTATCCAGACTCAAAATACGTGATTATCGTTTAAATTTAAGTTGCCGGCGCTCATGCTTCGTTCACGGTCGTCACGTGCGCACAGGAAACACGCCACCCTATCGGCGGGAATATTCACATCTGCCCATGCCGATAATGGTCATTTTCAGCTTTTATCGGCCGATGTTGTCCTGATATCATCGTGCATCCCGAACAACGAGCCTGTTTCGTATTTAACACACACATTTCTAAGGCCTGTAATGACGCAAACGCTGCGCTTTCACTAAATCTCCTGCAGTGCTTCTGTGTCTGACCCATATTTAGACTCTTATATCAAGTAAAAGTCGTTTAGTGTAATTCTACAAACGTTTATTTCAAATCTGAGCTGATTTTATCAAGTAAACGTAAGAATAACTTTGATATCGTTAGTAATATTTCATCTGTACTGGGGCAGCTTCGGTTTACTCGATTATCAGACAACATTTAATAGAAAATTCACGAGTGTTAAATATGATCATCAGGCTTTTGGGGAAGGTTTATGTGTTCATCTGTCAATCATTATTGTATTGCATTGCATCATGTGAAATATCATCTCAATAAGACATTCTAGACATGTATATGCATTTTATGCAAGTATCTGATATATATATATATATATATTGATTTAAATTCAAAGTGTCAGAATTTCATATCACTATTATTTGTCCATATGAATATCAGCATCTGCACCAAATTTTTTGCTCAGTTTTGGCCTCCATATTCTCACTATATTACACTATATGAGCTATACATTTAATTTTGATCACAACTAAGCATTTAAATATCATCTTAATAAAACATATTATTGGCTGATACTGATATTATATGCATTTTATGCAAGTATCTAGCTATACTGTAATAAAGATATACATAAGCATTTTTGTTTATATAAATACCAGCATCTGCAGCAAATTGCATATTTTTTGCTCCGTCTCTGAATAAAATAAAACTTTTCCTCTGCATGAGCCATAAAACTATCAAATAAGATCCAAAACATAAAATACACAATCAAACGGGTTCGGATGTTGCATAAAAATAAACAATTATTTCACATGTCAGGGTTTTTACAGTAGGTTTGCATTGACGTCGAGCAAACTTTTTTTGCTTTTTAAAATGTCTACATCAACACGATCTGCGTTGCATTATATGTTTTGATCATACAACGAAGCATTTAAAAGGACGGAGAAATTAAAGATCTGTGCAAATGCTACATAATATTGATCCATTGGTTTATATTTTGTTCAAGTTCAACTCTTTAGCTGTGCTTTCAATGCATAATGATATTAATTCTCTTATTAATTTTAATTTAATCAATTTAAAGCTAGTGTTTTATTGCTTTTCAAAATGTTCACACAACATGAGTTTTATTTTTGCACAGTGATTGTTAGCAAAATCACATTTACACCCGTGTTTAACGTACTCACTAGAGCCTGATCTGAACGCCCGGTCTAAAACAACGTGAACTTGCAGTTTCTTGATGATTTTGGTCCTGACACTGAAGCGCGGTCTGTAAAGGTCACGCCGTGAGAAACTCGACTCATGCACATGGGAGTGGCGAGTGTGGTTCACATGCGGAAACTTCCCTGCAATGACACCGACATTTCATCCAGCGCCACACGGCTCCGACTCGTGCAACATCAACTCTTTTAGAGCGTTGCATTCTCAGAGCTTTTCTGTGTGTGCAATATGTCTATTTATGTGCACAAAACGATGTGTATTCTGTGTAGAATGTGCATCGAGGACTCAATAATGTAATGTTCTGCATGGATTGAATATTGCATCCAATAATGCAATGCAACCGTCCTTTTTCATTGGTTCTATGCATGTTTATTAGTGCTGGAAAACGATTGATCACATCCAAAAATAAAAGTGTGTGTTTACATAATATATGCGTGTACTTTTCTCAATATAAATACACACATATGCATGCATATATTTAAGAAATAAGAGCTAAACTGGTATTATCTAATTGTGCAGCTGACGGATATTCAACATAATTCATGTGTGAGAGTCAAATATAACCACTATAGCCAATAAACTGTGATGATGTGAGAAATGTGTGTGAATGCATTTTTGGTTTGACTGTATATTATGCAAACACATTTATTTTGGGATGCAACAGCACTAATTTACATAACATTCACAGAACGCATACTATAAATGTTAGTACGCCATTCTTCTGAGTGAGCAATCTCCAGTTGCATGCAAACTGCATGAATCTGAGTAATGCACAGCGTTTCCAGCAAGAGCTGCAGCTTCATGCATTCTTCCTGAAGCTGTGACATCACTTCCTGTGACATCAGGGGTCTGGTTGAGGGGGGATGGGACTAGTTAAACAGACCCCCCCCCAATCTCTCTTTAACCAGCGCATTGTAAACAGAGTTTTCCACATTAACCCGAGGAGGCGTTTCAAAAGCTACACCAACAGCATTTTTATGCATCCAGTAGGCTCACAAAAGCGTGTTTTTGATGCACAACACTTGGAATCAACACCGAAAAAAAAAAATCAGTTTTTCTTTAAAATATATATATATATATATATATATATATAAATAAAAATAAAGCTCCTCCAACTTTTTAAATTCTTGTCTTCGTGACGGCGGCCACAAATGCATGTGTTTGTGATGCACAAAAATACCAAAAAGGTGGGAAGCAATGAACACATTTGGAGAAAATCAGTGTTTTCCCCAAAAAATGTCAAATAAAACGCCTCCAACGCTGTAAATTCTTCTGTGTTGGTAACGGCGGCCACAGGTCACTGCATAGCGAACCTTCCTCGTCACTCTCAGCCTAGACAGACACAAAACACACACACGCCTCACCTCTAAAGTGCATGAGGGCCACGGGCTGAAAGGGCCCGTTGGCGTTGGGGGCGTCCAGAACCATCCTGGCCTCGTCTTTAGAGCATGTCAACATCTATCAGTCCAAACGGGCCCGGCTAACTTGAGCTGTTAGCCTCCATTTTAGCACAAACACTCTCAGCAGAAAATGAAGCTCCGCTGCTGGAGGGAAGCTGCTAGCTAGTGATGTCACACATCAAAGGGAGGCTGCTGATTGGCTGGAGGAGATCATGTGATCTTACCCAGGAGAGGAGGCTGCTGAGTGGCTGGAGGAGGCGGGACTTTGGATCTGATTGGCTAAATGCAGGGTATATGCAGATTGTGGGATCTTTCACACTGGTGCGGAGCAGTGGATAACGGCCGCTCACGACATGTGCACTGTACTGTGCCGCTCTGGTGCTTGGAATTGTGGGAAAAGTGTGTGTTTGTAATGTAAACGGAAGCGGATTTAAAAATATTCCTGGATTTTTTTTTTTCAATGGTTGAATTTAACTTGAATAATCAAATTCAATTCTTAAAACAATTTATCAATGCATTGCATTTCATTAACAACAGTGGCCTATGAAACGGTTTTTATTTTTTGCTGAAATTTCTTGTTTTTTTAGGAATTTTTTAAGGAATGCATTTTTTAATTGTTCATTTACATTTAAATAATAAAAAATGATGTCTAATCAATTGAATTCATAAAACTTTAAAAATAATAATAATAATAATAAATAAATAAATTAAATATCTGAAATTTCTTGTTTCCGGTTTAAAATTTTTCTGGAATCCATTTTTAATGGTTCAATTAAATTTTAATAATCAAAAAATAAATGTCTAAATCAAATGAATTCATAAAACTTTCAAAAAAAAAAAATTTCTTGTTTCCGGTTTTAATTTTTCTGGAATGCATTTTTAATGGTTTAATTGCATTTTAATAATGAAAAATTATTTCTAATAATTCAAAATAATAAAATTTAGGAAATGCATTAGTTTATTACAATTTTTACAATATTTATGCCCAATGAAATTTGTGTTTGACTTTTTCAGAAATTTTGTTCTGGAATCCATTTTTAATGGTTTAATTATATTTTAATAATCAAAAATTATGTCTAATCAACTGAATTCATAAAACTTTTTAAATTGTTTATTAATATTTACAATATTTTTTCCCCATGCTCGACTTTTCAGAAATTATGATTTGAATGGTTTAATTAAATACAATTTTAAAAAGTCTATCCTTTTTTAAATAAACGTCTGTTTTATATATTCTGGATTCTGTATGATTTTATAGCATTTATAATCATAATGGGTTTTAACCAGATGAATGCTTAAGCTTTTAAAAGGTTTGTGTTTAACGCCCTGGTAACCATCCGCATCACTCTTACATCATCATGCTCTCGTGCGTCATCATGTTCCTGAAAACTGCACAGATGTGGAGCACTTCAGGAGCACAGCAACCCTGCCCTGTCTAAAGCGGGAAACACCATATCTCGGCTTTACCTGTGCAGGGTTGCAGCCGGAAATGAACCATCTGATGGTAAATAAAGAGAAAACGATGACATAACAGTTTGACAAAAGCCCTTCTCAGACGCATGACGAACCGCAGCGAAACACTGACAGGAAACCGCATCAACACCTGCAGATGCAGAACCTCGAAGCTCAGAGGATACACCCCAACACGGCTTTAAAATATTCTACACTATAGTCGGACACTTTTAGAGTAAAATTTGAAATGTAGGAACCTTTCAGATGCATTCATGCTATTAAATCAATATATTATTTATCTATGTAAAATATAAACATACATAGATTGTAGAGAGATTTTATAGCAATCCATATATTAAATTAAATTAAAAAAATATTATATTTATTATAAAAATATAAATTATATTTTCAATAACTTGTTTAAATATATATATATATATATATGTGTGTGTGTATTTATATATATATATATATATATATATATATATTATATTTATAGCAAATCTAGTTAACCTAATTGAAAATAAGTGTGGATGCATTGACATGAACATTTTGGCCGATACTGATAACTCTTTATATTTGAAAGCCGGATATATCAGATATATCGGCCTATAAATCTAAATCCAAATTTTTATAGAAAATTTGAGAGCCTGATTACAAAAACAAAAGTCTCAAAAAATTATAATGATGTAATTTATTTTATAAATTATTTATCATAATTTATTGTAGCCTATATGACAAAATATGATTGAAAATATGACCGTTTTAGTTTTCAGAGTGATTCCAATCATATTTCAAGCAATTCAAAATGTGTTAGGGCTGTCAAAGTTAACGCATTCATTTTGCGATTATTTTTTTCTGTTTATCGAGATAAAGTGCCATTTACTACATTCCTGAATGAACCAGCAGTTTGAACGAATCAATCGGGTGAACCAACGATTCAATGACTCATTCATAAAGAGAGACATTTACTACATTTCTGAATCATGAGTGATTAATTTGTGAAATAAAATAAATAATGACTATATAGACAGAAAAATGACAAACATACCAAATTACATTAAAAAAATTAATTTGAAATATTTATGAAAACTATAATAGCAACTCAATGACACTAAATAACACTGGTTTCTGTCTGTCTGGAAAATCATTATCATCATTACAATGCAAACGTGAAAATCAAAATGAAACGACTTTCCTTTTCTGCTGATGTAAGCAAGGCCATGTGGGCGGGGCTATATAATATGCACCAATAATATCACCGAACACGTTTCATGATCCAATCAAATCGCTATAAATACAATCTGCAAACTGGACATCCCGTTTGACGCATGAACAGAGCGTCAGGTCTCGCGTCTCACCTTTAAACGCAGGCAGTTTCTGTAGTTCTCGGTTGTTGCTCAGGCTGAATCTGGACGAGCTCGTTCTCTTCTCTTTCTTCAGCGTGGTTTGAGTTCCCGACGGTTTCCCCTTTAGCAGCTGTGTGGTCGGCGGGACGCTGTTCCCACCCTTCTTGTTCGATCCCTGATGAATGAAAATGATGAAAGTCAGAACTGCGAGATATAAAGTCAGAATTGCGATATATAAAGTTATAATTGCGAGATATAAAGTTATAATTGCGAGAGATAAAGTCAGAATTGCGAGATATAAAGTTGCAATTGCGTGATAAAGTCAGAACTGCGAGATATAAAGTCATTGCTAGATATAAAGTCGCAATTGTGAGATATAGGCTAAAGTCAGAAATGCGAGATATAAAGTCATAATTGCGAGATATAAAGTCATTGTGTAATAAAAAGTTGCAATTGCGTGATAAAGTCAGAACTGCGATATATAAAGTCAGAACTGCGAGATATAAAGTTATAATTGTGAGATATAAAGTTATAATTGCGAGATATAAAGTTGCAATTGCGAGATAAAAAGTCGCAATTGTGAGATATAGGCTAAAGTTAGAAATGCGAGATATAAAGTCATAATTGCGAGATATAAAGTCGCAATTGCGAGATAAAAAGTCGTGATATTAAAATATTTTTGTTAGTTGAATTAAAGTAAAATATTTAAAAAAAACGTAAACTTATTTTATTAAACAATTCTTATTTTTATGGATCCCACCATATCGGTATCGGCCAATTTATGTTTATTTGTCATACTATCGTTATCGGCTGATATATTAAAGCCGATAATGTAGTATTTCCTTCAGCTCAAACACTTCAGATGCGCACTGTTCAACATGATGGATTTGAAATCCTTAAAATATGACTGGAATCACTTTGAAAATGAAAACAGTCTTATTTCCTATATTTTTGTCATATAGGCTACATGAAATTATAATGAGAACATTATAATTGTGTGTGATTGGGACATGGTAGACTTGTTTTTGTAATCAGGCTCTCAAATTTCATGGATTTAGATTTATAGGCCAATATATCGGTTATCAGCTTTCAAAATAAAGAATTAACGTTACCGTTCTCGTCCAAAATGTTCATATTCGTACATCCCTACTTATCTTCATTTAATTTAAATTGATGTGCTTAATATAAAATATTAATTAAATTGACAAAAACAAACTACAAAATTATAATAAATTTACTACACACACATTAGAGATAGCTAGATAGATAGGCTAAACAAAATCCTGTCAGAATTACCTCATGTTCGGAGTTGTCCTGTCCTCCTGTTTTACCAACTTTTGCCGATTTTGTTGAATCCTATAAAGAAAATAAAGACTATAAAAAGTAATCTTGCATTTTCCCCCAATAAAATAATAACTTAATAATTATGTGAACAGAAAGAGACAGCTAATTTTTAGCAATCCAGCTTAAGCACCTAATGTTCAAACCTGGATTGAACACCAAATACACTATTTAAAAAAAACTAAACTTTATGTTTACGTGCAAGGATGTTGTTCATTCAATCACGCATTTGGTGAAAACAATATTTACCATGAACGAGAAACCACCAATATTATCCTGCTAACAAGCTAAAGTTAGCTTTGCTACGAAACCTGAACGTATGCATAAATAAACTGTTCATAAATACACACAGTTCATTTAAAGTCACTTAAAGTGCTCTGTTTGGCATCTAGGGATGTAAATCTGTAGAATGTTTTAAATCCCACGCCTATATATCCTGATTTATTGTGAGCAGAACTGGAGTTAGCATGAATGCTAATGTCTCGAGCTGAGGGATGAAACAAATCTGCCGCTTTGATCCGCGTATAAATCCACATTTTTCCCAATTTTCTCAGATTTTCCTCCACATAAGACCTCGGGAATATGTATCTCACCTTGTCTTTCTTGACTTTATTCGGCATGGCACTCAGAAGCGTGTGTTTCCAGTCAGCCAGTCAGTGAGTGTGTGTCTCTGTCAGAAACTCCTGCAGCTGGTAAACTAACACACTAAACTAAACTGAATTAAACTGAACTGAATTAAATTGAACTGAACTGAGCAGATAATGAACTCATCCTGCACTTCTCCTGCACTTCAGCTCTTCTTTCATTCTCATCTGAGGAAATATGCAGGCATGAAATAACGCATTTTATTAGTGTAATAATATTTTACACTGAGCAGGACATTAATCGTTCAGTGTTGCAGTAATAATCAATAATGTGTGCTTTATAGACACACTATGATTCATGTTCACTTCACTGCTTTCTGGACTCGTGTGTGTCTCGAGTGTTTGAAATGTTGGCGCTGTTTTAGTTTGTGTTTTGTATTATTCTGCTGCCATCTGATGGACACCCACTGCATGAGCAGAGATATATACCCTCGGTTTCACAGACTAGACTGTGACTATACTGTTTATTTATGAACTTTTCTTTTAGATGTATCTAATATTAATAGATGTATAAAATACGTTTGTGTGTGCATATATATTATGTATTGTACACACAACCTTTTGTCATATGCGATTAAACAGTTGAAAGCTTAGTTAAAATTATAAAATTAGTTTGATGATCAAATCATGTGTGACAAATATGCAAAAATTTAAAATCAGAAGTTGGCAAATAATGTTTTATAGCAACAATTTACAATAAAATGTAACATTTTAAAACATTTTTTCTTAATGTTTTGTGGTACCTAACATTTTAAAACAATATTTTTTTAATGAAATGTTTTTTAAACATTATGCATTCGTTTGGTGTTTTTTTAAATAACAATTTACAATGTTTTTGGGAACTGTTAAACACGTTTTTGTCTTTAAATATTTTTAGTCTATGCATTTTTATGCTCTAATTAAGAAAAGGTTTTGAACATTTGTAAAAAAAAATATATATATATTGAAAAAACTTGTTTTTTTATTTACATTTATTCACATCTTGTTTTTAAAATGTTCTAGGAAACATTCAACAAACTTCTTTCAAACATTCTTAAGTAGTTTTTTACAGTACTTAAAGACAAAGGTTTTGTCTTGTTTTTTTTTTACAATAAGGCTGTATTTTAAAACACATTTTGATGTTTTTAAGAGGATGCATTAACCATTAAAATATACATTTAAATGGTTAAGTACACGTGTCAGATAAGAATGCATGGTGTCATGTAATTAATCTGATGCTGTTTTCACTAACCCGTTTATGTTTTCATTCTCTGATTCAGACACTTATCGTCTCTAGTTTTGGATGATAAACATGAAGACGCCATTATCAATAACCCGATATGCTGAACTTTATTTCAGGATTCCATCGTGTCAATAATACAGTTTCAATGTCAAACTTTACATCCCATAAACACTCAAAAATAAACATTGGAATGTTAAAATGAACGACTTTTTACAAAACAATGTGCAAATACAACTCAAAAGAATACAAAAAACAGAAGATGAAATGACAAGGTCTTTGTACACAGAGCTGGAGACAGCGAGAGTGTCCTCAGGCATCTTTATAATGATAATAATCAGGGTTCAGTCCACCTCCTCCATGCGCGAGGCGTCGTCGTCGTCTCCCTCGAGCACAGGCATCTCCTCCACCGCGGCCGAACTCGTCTCTTCTGTGGGAGCGTCGTCCTCGTCGATGCCTGACACACACACACACACACACTCCTTAAGTCAATGAATGTCATGATTACGCATTCAGTGTGTTTACTACAAGTTTGAGTTAGTTTAAACATTTGTTTTTGTTTCCTAACATTGTAAAATAAGGTATATTTTTAACTCTGAAGTAGAACTGTTAGGATTTATAATTTGTATTTTTTATTTTTTTAACTCCTCACCTAAGCCGAGTTTGATCATCCTGTAGATGCGGTTGGAGTGCGTCTGCGGGTCGTCCAGCGTGAAGCCCGAGGAGAGCAGCGCCGTCTCGAACAGCAGGATCACCAGATCCTTCACCGATTTGTCGTTCTTGTCGGCTTCTGCCTTTGTCCGCAGGGTCTCCACGATGGGATGGTCCGGGTTGATCTCCAGGTGCTTCTTGGCGGCCATGTAGCCCATGGTGGAGTTGTCTCGCAGGGCCTGAGCCTTCATGATCCTCTCCATGTTGGCCGTCCAGCCGTACGTGCTTGTGACGATGCAGCAAGGCGAAGAAACCAGACGGTTCGACACGGTGACCTGACGCAAACATAAACATGCCAGTGAACAATCAAACCAGATTGCATATTTATTTTTAATTTAATATAAATTTTTAATTTAATTTAATTTAATTTTTTGTGTTTTTTTATGTCATTTTTGCTCTCCTCCGCCCAGCTATTTTCATCTCGTTTTAATTTTGTCTCAAAATTTTAATTTCTCAGTCAAAATATTATTCTACCATTTTAATTAATCAGAATTAAATGCAGCCCAATAATATTATTTATTTAACTGGTCTCATAATCTACACATTCCACAATCCCCCCACATCACAGAGCGCTGCTTACATAGTTTTACATAAAACTGACTTTTATTGGTCTAAAATCGTCGTTAATGTATATACTGACAATACTGTGCTGCAATATGCATTTCGTTTTACATTTGTTTACATAAATCAGCTGCGTGGATGAATATTGATGATTAGTCCATTAACTCAATCAGTTAGACACTCTGAGGTTGATTTTTTTTAAAGTAAAATACTGAAAAAAAAAATGAGAAAAATTCACATTTATAGCTTTTGTTTAATTGAACTTGCATGTCTGTGTTCAGACTGCAGACTTGCCAAAGATTGTATTTAATTGGAGAGTACAGTCATAACATAGTATATAATCGTAAAAGTCGAGACTGTTTTTTTTTTGTCAGGCTCTCAAATTAAATAAAAATTTGGATTTAGATTTATCAGCCGATATAGAGTGCCAAGTTACGACGTCAAAACGCGGAAGTGAGTTAGCATTTTAGCATTACGGTTCCCTGGGATTTTTGAATGGGTTTTTGCTAAATCGCCTAAAAATTAGGTCTGTGGTGAACAGAGCCTCTAAATATTTTCACGTTTTGACCTATGAACACACAGTTATAACCTGCTTGTGGTTTTTTAAACTTTATTGTGTCTGATTGTGTTTTTTAAAATCTTTATATAGGCTTCAAAATGTATAAATTTTGGATTAACACAACCCTTTGTTAAACACAGATCATATTTTTAGCGATTTTCCAAAAGTCTATGGGGAAAATGCATTGACCTTCCGAGCTTGAGTTGTCCTACAAAGTGACGTCATCACTTCGGCACTCTATATCGGCTTAAAATAAGATTATCAGTTATCGTATCGGCCCAAAATGTTCACATGGGTGCATCCCTACATTAATTGATCATTACCTTCTCAACCTTCTTCTCCAGGATGTCCTTCATGATCTTGCACAGGCTTTCGAACTTGGCCTTCTTCTCCTCCTGCTTCTTCTTCTCCTCCTCGTCCTCGGGAAGCTCCAGACCCTCTTTGGTCACGGACACCAGGTTCTTGCCCTCGAAGTCCTTCAGCTGCTGAACGCAGTATTCGTCGATGGGCTCGATCATGTAGATCACCTCCAGGCCGGCTTTGCGAAGACGTTCCACGAAGGCCGAGTTCGCCACCTGGTCTTTGGTCTCGCCTGTAAATATAGGATTTGTATTAGATTAAATCTGTATTCATCGAGTTGCTTCGAAAGAATCGAATCGTGCGAGTAGAATTGGGACATCTGAATTGATACCCAGCCCTAATTAAAATAATGAAGTTCATTAAGCCACCACTGACCGGTGATGTAGTAGATGTGCTTCTGCGTGTCCTTCATGCGCGTGACGTAATCTTTGAGGGAAACCATCTCGTCTCCAGAAGCGGATGTGTAGTAGCGAAGCAGCTCCGACAACTTCTTCCTGTTCTGCGAGTCTTCATGGATGCCCAGCTGTGTGTGAGGAAACATATTCATTTACTCATTCAATACCCTTTAACCTTCACACTTTAACACATCTTTCCCTCACGGCTCCTTTAAAATGATACTAATTTGATATTGTTTTCTATTTTTTAATGCTGTTATTTTTGTCATTTACCTTTAAATTACTAGATTTGATCAATTAATAATAAATAATAATTTAAGCAAATTCCTCATTCTTTCAACTTAACTCGATTTCATGCATAATTCAGCTCTAAATATCTTGCATTGGGAGTCTTTGCTGACCTCTTGTAGAAAATTAATAATATAAGATGATATTTCATGACTGTAGATGGGCTTATAGCTCTATATGGAGCTGTTCTTCTGGTTCCTTAAGTCTGTAAACTTCAGTGTGCATTAAGATACACATTATAAGATAATTTTTTGGTAAAGTTTTAGCATTTTTAGGTTTTTCGATGTGTACTGAAACATTCCTCACATTCGATCATCCTACTCTGATGAACACTAACGAGTTTCGGGTCAAAATGACCAAAGGGAAGGATTACAGCACTCGTTTTAAGCGATCAGTTTTCACCTTGATGTTCTTGGAGAAGTGCTCGTAAAGCTTCTTGTAGTTGTCTTTGTCCTCGGCGAGTTCGGTGAAGAGATCCAGACACTTCTTGACCAGGTTCTTGCGGATGACTTTCAGGATCTTGCTCTGTTGAAGCATCTCTCTGGAGATGTTCAGCGGCAGATCCTCAGAGTCCACCACACCCTTGATGAAGTCTGGGAGGGAAGATGGATCATTTTAACCCTATTGTCTCATATTTGATATGCAACTCTTTCAAAGGCCTGTAAATTATCAAAACTAGGGATGCGCGATATATCGGCTATATCGGTTTCGGCTGATATCGGTTCGATATATCAAAGCCGATAAATAATGGATAATTTCCTTAAGCTGAGGTCATGGCTTTTATTGGTGAGATTTTAGTTTTTGTACAAAGGGTCTAAAAAAAATAAAAAAATAAATCAAATCAATATTTAGATTTATCGGCCGATATATCAGTTATCGGCTTTTAAATATAAAGAATTATCCGTTATCGGCTGAACTTTTCATATCCCTCCTAAAATTGAAAAGTCTATACAGTGTTATTCTCCTATAAATATATTAAAGCCGATAAAATATGTATTATTTCCTTCAGCTGAGATGCTTCAGATGCGCACTTGTTCAACATGATGGTTTTGAATTGCTTGAAATATGATTGGAATCACTTTAAAAAGGAAATATAGGCTTCACAAAATTATAAAGAACGCATAACAAGATCGGTATCAGAAAATTTCACATCGGTGCATCCCTAATCAAAACTTAGAAAAAAAATCTACAACAAATCTGCAGATTTTTAACAAGTAAACATAATAACTTTTATATTGTTAGTAATATTTCAAGTGCACTGAAGCAGCTTCAGTTAACTTGATTATAGGACAACATTTATTAGAAAATATCAAATATGATCAGGCTTTTAAAGAAGGTTTATCTCTCAATTGTCATAAAACAAAGCATTTCAATATCATCCGACTAAAACATTATTGGCAAATATTGATATTTAAATACATTTTTGTTTTTTCCTCACTATATCATACTTTACGAGCCATAAAAACTTGATATTTTAAAAAAATATTACCTTTTTTTAAAATATGTCTTCAAAATACGTATGTCACGCTTTACAGGGTTAAAAACACAGCACAATAAACAACACTGAGACTTAAGATTACCTAAAAGCACTGTGAAATCTGTGTGGCGTTTGCGTCTTAAGAGTATATTCAGAATCAGACTTTGATTTGATTCTTACTGAGGTACTCTGGGATCAGCTCGTCGCAGTTGTCCATGATGAAGACCCTGCGCACGTACAGCTTGATGTTATTCTTCTTCTTCTTGTTCTCGAAGAGGTCGAACGGGGCTCGGCGAGGAATGAAGAGCAGCGCGCGAAACTCCAGCTGACCTTCCACAGAGAAGTGCTATTTGGAAACACAAACACAATCAGTCGGTTAAACTAAACCTTTGCACGTGTGTTAAAAATAACCAAACTTTGTTTATATGTTTTGATTAATGTACTATACAAGTCAGTTTGTTTGTTTTTTATTTCATATTTTGTATTTTTATGATACTACATTATATTTACGTTATATTTATAATCCATCTATTCACTTTTTGAGTGTAGACCTGAAAAGTAAATGTCCATCTTAAACTGTAAATGCTTTAGAGGGACAGACTGAAAAAAAAAAAAAAAGATGAATTTAAAAACTTGAATTTTACGTGCATTGTGAAAAATGCACAAAAACACTATTTTCAAATTTTTAAATGAAATAAATTTTTAAAATTACGTTTAACTCTAAAACTTCAAGAAAATCAAAACCATTAACAAGTTGTGCTCCAAATTTGAGGTTGACATCTCAAAAAAATGTGTTGTTCGGCTGCAGTTCCAAACGCTTCCACTAGAGGAAACTCTCCATTCATTTCTGACACGAGGAGCACAAGAGAGACTGTTGTTCACAGCACCATTTTATTCTGCAAATCAAGACAGTCACCTTGACGGCCAGGTGATCCTCCCAGTCGTTGGTCAGGCTCTTGTAGAACTCGCCGTACTCCTCGTTGGTGATGTCATCGGGGTTGCGGGTCCACAGTGGTTTGGTCTTGTTGAGCTCCTCCTGGTCGATGTACTTCTCCTTGATCTTCTTCTTTTTCTTCTTCTTGTCGGAGCTCTTGTCATCATGGTCCTCGTCATCTGATCCCACATCTTCGATCTCGGGCTTGTCCTCATCCTTCTCGCCCTCTTCCTCATTCTTCTCTTCTTTCTTCTCCTCTTCCTCCGCCTCTTCATCATCGCTCACCTCCTTGTCGCGCTCCTTCTCGACCTGAAAAGAAAACATGTTGTTGTTTTTTTTTTTCATATTACAAATTACTAATCTGTACATGCATGAGAGGGATAGGATTGTCATTTTCCTCAATTATACAAGTTAATTTAAGTAAGATCTTCAAATATTCCCTTAGAAGAAAAGTGTACTGTACACATTAATAAATTGCTCAATTAAAAAAAAGCAATTGAAATGTAATTATTGCTTCATATAATAAATTGCTAAATTAAAAAAAGCAATTGAAATGTAATTATTGCTTCATAAAAGTAACTAGTCGAGTGTGACGTTTCTATGTACTTTTGAAAAAGTTTCACTTTTTTAAATGATGTAATAGTTAAATGATACATTGTATCAGCAAAAAATGTCAAATAACCAAAATACAAAAAAATTTAAATACGTTATTTTTATATTATGGAATAGTAGCTAAATGATACTTTATTGGCATAAAATGTAAATAAAATACAAAAAAAACTATGTATTATGCCTTTTTTAAATAAAAGTATAGAATATTAGCTTGATTAAACATTAAACAAATTAACAAAAATTATTTTTTTAAATTATGAAAAGGTTTTAAAAAAAATACTAAAGATCTAAATATATATATGTATGCTTGGGGGTCTGCAGATGGAAATTAGCCTATGGCTATAATCTGGCATATTTACATTTGTTAAAAATGTTCATTAATATGTATTGTCCCTTTTGTCTTTTTCTACAAATAAAATAAAAATAAATAAATATAGTAGGTGTAGTTAAATTATAAAGTATGTTAGCAACAATTTAAATTAAACAAAATACAAAAAAAATAATTAAATATGGTCTTTTTTTTAATTAAGGAATAGTGGCTGAAAGATACATTGCAGGAAAAAAAATACCACAATTTTTATTTTATTTTTTAAGCAAATAAACTTCTACAAAATACCTCCTGGAAGTAAATTAAATTAATTAACCTAAACCAGGGTTTCCCCACACTGAAGCTAATAATTTAATCATAAATGTAAATACATAAAACAAATAAAAATAAAACATATTTAAAACAATGAAAGACTCACGAAGAGCGTGATGGGGTAGCCGATGAACTGCGAGTGCTTCTTCACGATCTCTTTGATCCGCCGCTCCTCGATGTACTCCATCTGATCCTCCTTCAGGTGCAGGATCACCTTAGTGCCGCGGCCCATCGGCTCGGCTGTAGAAAACACTCACTTCACATTACAGTTCCAGGACAATGATTCAAAGATAATCGTCTTTAACCCTCTGGTGCTCTTTGGTAACTTTTGACGGATTTTTTTTTACTTTATCGGAATGGTTCGAAACTTGGTAAAGGTTTTGGCACTTGTTATGCGAACACACAAAAAAAATCATGGCCAAGGTTTAATGGTGCTGTGAACAACAGTCTCACTTGTGCTCCTCGTGTCAGAAATGAATGGAGAGTTTCCTCTAGTGGAAGCGTTTGGAACTGCAGCCGAACACACTCTCACTGAACGCTCGTTTACGGAGAGATCGGCTCACATGCGGACACGCACTTGCTTAAATTACACATTTTTTTTTACATTTTTAGAGTAATTATTTTTTTGAAAATATTAAAAATAGTATTTTTGCACATTTTCATAACAATAAATTTTAAATTCTGTAACTTTCTTTTAAGTTCACTTTTTACACGTCAGCATTAATCTGCCACGTGTTGTCTTTAAAAAGAGATCAAACTTCAGTCCGTCGGTCTAAAATAGGGCTGTCAACTTTAGTCGTTTAGTCGACTAATCGGTCGATGCCGTCGTGGTCGACTGACATTCTTATTGGTCGACCAGTTGCATTTTTTTTTTTTTTTACCAATAGAAGGAATTTTTCAATGACTTACTCCTTGATATTTATTCATTTATAATCAGTTATTTATTACTGTATTCTAAATATAATTAGCCTATGTTTTGTCCCCAACTTTAAAATGCTTTAATTTAGGCTATTTTTGTAACTGCGCCACAGTTTAGCGCACACACATAATACACTCGGGAACCACACCTGTGTCTGGCTGCGCTGCTGCTCACGCTCGGTAAGGGATGCTGTATTCATTCTGTTAGAACGCTGCTTGTTTTGGCTTTAGTCGACAAAATGTCCAGGAAATATAAATCTTTTGTCTGGCTGCATTTTAAAACAAAGACGACAAGACTGTGGAGGGAGGTGATCGCGTTGCCATTATGAGCGCGCAAGTCGCGCGCCTACATTTAAAATCGAACTTGAGCGCGCAAAAGACGTGAGCAGCCTTTTAACGGCTATATCATGCTGACTCAATAGATTGTGTTTTCTTAATGTTTTCGTTTTTATTTGTACACTTGACGCATTTGAAAATAGCCTAAATAATGCAACAAAACGAAAATAAACATATACGCGGTACAGCCTATTATATGATTGTTTTTAAGTTATTTGGGTTTTTTTGAGTGTTGTTTAAAACGCCTTGATCGTCAGGACTAAAGTTAACCCATAGCTTTGAAAGTAAAGAAGAATATAAAGCCTGTATAAACGAGAGCTTTTGTTGGGATTTTTCATTATGTGGCAGATAGCAGTTATATTTTTTGCAGCGTGTGGTGTGGTCAGGTGCGCGATTGGGACTGTACTATAGACCTAGGACAGAGCTCTTCACTTTTTGCAGTTAAAAAATCACTTAATTTTCAAAGAATTATATTATTATTATAGTTTTATTTATTTGTGATGTTTTTTCGTTGTTGTTTTATAAATGCTCAATGACAATTGTTTAAAAATGTTTAATCAAAATATCACGTTTTTTTTTTTTTTTTTTTTTTTAGTCGACTAATCGTCGAGCAGGACTCGACTTTGGTCGACTAAGGATTTCTTTGGTTGAATACAGCCCTAGTCTAAAAAATTAAAGCTTTCAATTTTCATGTCGACGCTCAAGAAAAAAGTGAATAAATGCATTATAAAAAAAGCGTAAATTTAATTTAGTACCATAAAATCAATATAAAATATTTAAAAAAAACCTTAGCGAACTAAAAAATAGTACATTAATTTAATTAAAATAAAAAAAATTAATTTCGCCCATTTTTGACCGACAAGCGAAAAACACCAGAGGGTTCAAACAATTCAAAGACGTTGGTATTTAAAGGTATCCACTTACAGTTGTCCACTTTAACGGTGAAGGATCCGCCGGCGGACGACTCCCACGCGTACTGCTCGTCATCTATGTTTTTGGTGATGACCGTGACTTTCTCGGCCACCAGGTACGCGGAGTAGAAGCCCACACCGAACTGACCGATCATTGAGATGTCGGCTCCAGCCTGAAGGGCCTCCATGAAGGCCTTTGTGCCGGATTTGGCGATGGTGCCCAGGTTATTAATGAGGTCCGCTTTGGTCATGCCGATGCCGGTATCAATGATCGTGAGTGTGCGGTCTTGTTTGTTGGGAATGATTTCGATTTTGAGGTCTTTTCCTGAGTCCAGCTTGCTCGGGTCTGTGAGGCTTTCATAGCGGATTTTGTCCAAAGCCTGATGGGAAACAGAATATTTAGTTCCTTATGCGTTTCACTGTTTTATTAAAACACTGAAAAACGTTGATAAATTGCTTGTAATGTGTTTGTTTAGTTTTTTGCATGCATTTATGGAATGCAACCTTTTTAAAGGTTCCTACTTTTGTACCCTACATTGAACATACTGTAGATTGAAACGACTCAATATTAATTTTCACTTGGAAATACGTCAAAAACGGGGACTTTAATTTTCTTATGAGACATTGTAAGTGGGTAACACTTTATTTTAAGGTGTCATTGTTACAGTGTAATTATTTATTTAAGTACTGGGTAATATTAAGCAACTGGTGCTTACTCTAGAGATTATGTACAGGATTAGGATTTGGTTGAGGGTTAGTTGCATGTAATTTATGCATAATTTACTGTTACATGTAACATCACTGTAAAATAAAGTGTTACCAATTCTTGTTATGGTTTTACAGTAATTTCCAGTGCTGGGTATCCAAGATTACGCACATCTGAAGAGTTGGAGATGAGCTCCCTGAGGAAGATCTCTTTGTTGGAGTAGAAGGTGTTGATGATCAGAGACATGAGCTGAGCGATCTCAGCCTGGAAAGCGAAGGTCTCGGCCTCCTCGGCCTCCATCGGCTGGTCGTGCGCCTCCGGCATCTGTGAGAGCGTGGGACAAACACAATATTACATACACACACACACACTATTTGACGAGGGTCATTTGCACATCTCAGACATTGAGTTATTATGTGTGAAAAGCAAATGAAATGGCAGTAGAAGGAAGCGCAAACGTGATTAATTGCATCCAAAATAAAAGTTTGTGTTTACACAATATATATATATATAAAATGCATGTATATATTTAAGGCAAAGGTGTTATTTATATATCAAATATTTATATATAATATAAATTATGTTTAAATACAGTATAAACATGCATACATTTCTTAAATATATATAAATGCATTTGTGTGAAATGACTTTATATATACAAAATAATTATAAATGGTATTATTATGAAATCCGTTATACAATGTAACGTAACGTTAAATGTATTCATTTAAACAACGTAATAAATTAATCATTTAAATTGCATGTTGCCTGTAGACATTGCAAAAATAAAACGAGATGTTGCTTTTGTCACTGATTTTAGCATTTAAAAAGCATTAGTATTTAATTCAAAGGAAGCTGCTTAAATGTGGATACTTCAGTTTATCCTAACCTGAACCATGAGGGCTAATAGCGAGTTTTAATTCAAAAGTGTTATGCACATATAACATATTAACTCTATTATTAACCCATTAAACTCATTAGACAGGGATTTAATTTGTTAACTCCCACACTAAGCTGAAGGGAAATTAGCGCCACCTGTCGGTCCAAGCGAATCATTACAAGCTTCTAGAACCTACCGAACGCTCTATATCTCACATTAACATGGATAACATCACTTCAGTTATCACTGTAACGTTACGTGTAATATGTGAATTAGAAAGAATAATGCCATTAATTTCAGTCAGGAAAAATACCAATGCGTTAATTTATGCTTTAATATTGACATCCTCGATATTCATATATACAACTCACATATTTTAAATAGCTCTTATTGACATGCACATGCAATAATGATGTCCTCAAATGCTTTCATAAGCACATTTATTGATAGTGTGAATCTTTAATAATAGCCTCGTTTAATCTGATGAAAATCTTCTTAGGTAAGTTAACGTTAAAACTCCAGATGGACTCCTTATCCACCGCATCATTTCTAAATACAAGCCCTTTTAAATACAAGTAACGTTAACAGCGACTTACAGGTGTAAGAAAAACTTAAATGGACTACATATTTGCTCAAATAACATTACAAGTTAAAAAAAAAACCTCCGTGTACGTTAAATGTTAAATAGCATCACAACTGTCAGCAGCAGAATGAATGAAACGGGATTAAACGTCGAATATCCTCACAACATTTGCGTGATATCACACAACAAGAGAAATGGTATTGAATTAGGACGTTATTGCGATTATATTTTCTTACCTTTAACGATTTGTTAAAGTGAAATAGATTAGGCGCTTCTCCTGACGAAAGCTGTGAGAATTTTCTCCTCAACCGTCACTTTGAGAGACTTATAAACTTGCGCGTGCGTTACGCTTACTTATATACGTCCAGTTGAGAGAGTTCGAGAACGCGTACGTTCCACAAATCTCTCGAATCTTCTCAATGCTTTCCAATGGGCGCGGGGGAGGGGCTTGGCTGTCAATCATCCGCTCGTCACCATTACATCGATTAAGGGGGCGTGTCCAACAGTGAGGAACATGAAATTTCTAGATCGCTGCTTATGGAAAATGAAATCAGAAGTACTGCGAAATAAAGACAGACTTCAGAT
Source organism: Pimephales promelas (assembly GCF_988280905.1). Lineage (NCBI taxonomy): Eukaryota > Metazoa > Chordata > Actinopteri > Cypriniformes > Leuciscidae > Pimephales > Pimephales promelas. Next base: position 35,648,524 of record NC_142781.1, read on the forward strand.
CATTTTTTATTATTAATCATTTATTAAAAATGTTCAACTCATGTTTACAAAAACAGCTTAAATTAGAAAAGCTCTGAACATACAATGTTCTGGTCACTATGTAGACACACACACACAAAAAAAACATTCCATTAAAAATACATTAACAATTTACACTAAAACTCTTTAGTCAACTTCCTCCATTCTAGAACTGTCTTCATCGCCCTCCAGAACTGGCATATCTTCATCAGCAGGTTGAGTAATGTCCTCTACAGTAGAGTCATCATCATCAATGCCTGCAAAATACAGATTAAATATAATTAAGCCACTTTTTCCTCTGAAATTTCATTTATATGACTACAATCTTAAAGTCAACATGATATCAAAATTTACAATTACATTTTTAATGGAATATTGCAGTGAGGATTTAATCATGAACATCATTATTTAAAAAAAATAATAATAATAATAATAATAATAATGCACCTCAGCAATAAATGAAAACGATCCAATTATTTCCCAATGGACAAAATTAAGGTTTCATGCTGATTTTAAAAATAAACGTTCCAAAATGGGATTTTCTAAGTGATGCTTTTGTTTTGAAGAACCATTTTTTGGGTTCCCCAAAATAACTTTTCAGTGAACGGTTCTTTAAAGAACCATTTTTTCTTAGTGTGAAGAACATTTGAATAATCTAATAAAGCTTTTTGCACTGTAAAAAAAAAAAAAAACAACAACAACAAAAAATAACCTTATGTGCAATGGAACGGTTCCATGGATGTTAAAGGTTCTCCATGGAACCATTAATACCAATAAAGAATCGTTATTTTAAGAGTGAGTGATTGCTTTTTTAATGGGCATTACCAATAACCAAAGTAGAGTAGAGTGTAGAGTGCAATATAATGCTACACCCAAAAAATGCTGGGTTGTTTTAACCCAAAATTGGGTCAAATATGGACAAACCCAACAGTTACATTTTTAAAATTAACCCAACTGTTGGGTTTGTCCATGTTTGATTTTGTAGAGTGTAATGAACTGTAGGCTTGTAGACACCAAACTTACCAAGACCAAGTTTGATCATCCTATAGATGCGATTAGCGTGTGTTTGTGGGTCTTCCAGGGTGAATCCAGAGGAGAGCAGGGCGGTCTCGAACAGCAGGATCACCAAGTCTTTCACGGCCTTGTCGTTCTTGTCGGCTTCTGCTTTCTCTCGCAGGGTCTCGACGATGGGATGGAGGGGGTTGATCTCCAGGTGCTTTTTAGCAGTCATGTAGCCCATGGTGGAGTTGTCTCTCAAGGCCTGAGACTTCATGATCCTCTCCATGTTGGCCGTCCAGCCGTACGTGCTTGTGACGATGCAGCAAGGCGAAGACACCAGGCGGTTCGACACGGTGACCTGTTTGGATACAAATCCAAATATTCATTATCATTTCAGAGTTTTGAAGAGTATGCACGTCTAAATCTTAGACTAGTATGCTGACGGCTTCTACCTTCTCAATCTTTTTGTCAAGAATGTCTTTCATGATCTTGCACAAGTTCTCATATTTGGTCTTCAACTCCTCCTGCTTCTTCTTCTCCTCCTCGTCCTCGGGAAGCTCCAGACCCTCTTTGGTCACGGACACCAGATTTTTCCCATCGTACTCCTTCAGCTGCTGAACGCAGTATTCGTCGATGGGCTCGATCATGTAGATCACCTCCAGGCCGGCTTTGCGAAGACGCTCCACGAAGGCCGAGTTCGCCACCTGGTCTTTGGTCTCGCCTATAAATATAGAATTTGTATTAGATTAAATCTGTATTCATCGAGTTGCTTCGAAAGAATCGAATCGTGCGAGTAGAATTGGGACATCTGAATTGATACCCAGCCCTAATTAAAATAATGAAGTTCATTAACCAACTACTGACCGGTGATGTAGTAGATGTGCTTCTGGGTGTCCTTCATCCGAGACACATAGTCCTTGAGGGAAATCATCTCGTCTCCAGAGGCGGATGTGTAGTAGCGAAGCAGCTCCGAGAGTTTTTTGCGGTTCTGAGCGTCCTCATGGATGCCAAGCTAGAATAGAAAATACACGTCTTGGATACATTCATACCCCATCTATGAGTTTCATTAGCTACTCGAAAAACGCATATACCTTGATGTTCTTGGAGAACTGTTCGTAAAGCTTCTTGTAGTTGTCTTTGTCGTCGGCGAGTTCGGTGAAGAGATCCAGACACTTCTTGACCAGGTTCTTGCGGATGACTTTCAGGATCTTGCTCTGTTGAAGCATCTCTCTGGAGATGTTTAGCGGCAGATCCTCAGAGTCCACCACACCCTTGATGAAGTCTGGGAGGGAAGTTTAACTCGTTAACACCTAAACTCTTGGGTCAATGTCTAGGAATCATTTATAATGAACTCTAGAGACACTTACTGAGGTATTCAGGAATGAGCTCATCGCAGTTGTCCATGATAAAGACCCTGCGCACATATAACTTAATGTTGTTTCTCTTTTTCTTGTTCTCGAAAAGATCGAAGGAGGCTCTTCTGGGAATAAACAGCAGAGCGCGAAACTCCAACTGGCCCTCAACCGAGAAGTGCTGTATCAACAAGAAGATGATTGGTGGTCTTCTCAATAAAATTTGTATGTAATATTTCTGACTCAACATTACTACCAACCTTGACGGCCAGGTGATCCTCCCAGTCGTTGCTCAAACTCTTGTAGAACTCGCCGTACTCTTCGTTGGTGATGTCATCTGGGTTGCGGGTCCACAGAGGTTTGGTCTTGTTGAGCTCCTGAACGTCAATGTACTTTTCCTTGACCTTCTTCTTCCTCTTGTTCTTGCCATCTTTGGTGTCTTCATCCTCATCAGCCCCCAAGTCCTCAATCTTGGGTTTGTCTTTGTCATCGCCAGCCACCTCCTCCTCCACCTTCTCTCCTTCTTCAAGGTCAACCTCCTTCTCTCTCTGTTTCTCAATCTGCAATGTATTTTTATGTATTATAATGTGGGCACTAGAAGCATTGGGAGGTTTGCCGTCCAGGTACCAAAGTAGAGGCACTTACAACAAGCTGAATTTGTTCCCCCAAACTTTATAACAGGAAATTGCAACTTTATATTTACCAATTTTGGAGTTTTGTGAGGAATTGCAAGTTTACGTCTCTCACAAATCAGACTTTATAACACCCAATTGTGACTTTAAATCATGCAATGTTTTTCTGTTTTAAAATCTGGGCACTGGAAGCATTGGGAGGTTTGCCGTCCAGGTACCAAAGTAGAGGCACTTACAAAAAGCTGAATTTGTTCCCCTAAACTTTATAACAGGAAATTGCAACTTTATATTTACCAATTTTGGAGTTTTGTGAGGAATTGCAAGTTTACGTCTCTCACAAATCAGACTTTATAACACCCAATTGTGACTTTATATCATGCAATGTTTTTCTGTTTTAAAATCTGGGCACTGGAAGCATTGTAAGGTTTGCCGTCCAGGTACCAAAGTAGAGGCACTTACAAAAAGCTGAATTTGTTCCCCCAAACTTTATAACAGGAAATTGCAACTTTATATTTACCAATTTTGGAGTTTTGTGAGGAATTGCAAGTTTACGTCTCGCACAAATCAGACTTTATAACACCCAATTGTGACTTTATATCATGCAATGTTTTTCTGTTTTAAAATCTGGGCACTGGAAGCATTGGGAGGTTTGCCGTCCAGGTACCAAAGTAGAGGCACATACAAAAAGCTGAATTTGTTCCCCCAAACTTTATAACAGGAAATTGCAACTTTATATTTACCAATTTTGGAGTTTTGTGAGGAATTGCAAGTTTACGTCTCTCACAAATCAGACTTTATAACACCCAATTGTGACTTTAAATCATGCAATGTTTTTCTGTTTTAAAATCTGGGCACTGGAAGCATTGGGAGGTTTGCCGTCCAGGTACCAAAGTAGAGGCACTTACAAAAAGCTGAATTTGTTCCCCCAAACTTTATAACAGGAAATTGCAACTTTATATTTACCAATTTTGGAGTTTTGTGAGGAATTGCAAGTTTACGTCTCTCACAAATCAGACTTTATAACACCCAATTGTGACTTTATATCATGCAATGTTTTTCTGTTTTAAAATCTGGGCACTGGAAGCATTGGGAGGTTTGCCGTCCAGGTACCAAAGTAGAGGCACATAGAACAAGCTGAATTTGTTCCCCCAAACTTTATAACAGGAAATTGCAACTTTATATTTACCAATTTTGGAGTTTTGTGAGGAATTGCAAGTTTACGTCTCTCACAAATCAGACTTTATAACACCCAATTGTGACTTTATATCATGCAATGTTTTTCTGTTTTAAAATCTGGGCACTAAAAGCATTGGAAGGTTTGCCGTCCAGGTACCAAAGTAGAGGCACTTACAAAAAGCTGAATTTGTTCCCCCAAACTTTATAACAGGAAATTGCAACTTTATATTTACCAATTTTGGAGTTTTTTGAGGAATTGCAAGTTTACGTCTCTCACAAATCAGACTTTATAACACCCAATTGTGACTTTATATCATGCAATGTTTTTCTGTTTTAAAATCTGGGCACTAGAAGCATTGGAAGGTTTGCCGTCCAGGTACCAAAGTAGAGGCACTTACAACAAGCTGAATTTGTTCCCCCAAACTTTATAACAGGAAATTGCAACTTTATATTTACCAATTTTGGAGTTTTGTGAGGAATTGCAAGTTTACGTCTCTCACAAATCAGACTTTATAACACCCAATTGTGACTTTAAATCATGCAATGTTTTTCTGTTTTAAAATCTGGGCACTGGAAGCATTGGGAGGTTTGCCGTCCAGGTACCAAAGTAGAGGCACTTACAAAAAGCTGAATTTGTTCCCCCGGACTTTATATAACAGGAAATTGCAACTTTATATTATACAATTTTGGAGTTTTGTGAGAAAAAAAGTCGGAATTGCAAGTTTACGTCTCGCAAATCAGACTTTATAACACCCAATTGTGACTTTATATCATGCAATGTTTTTCTGTTTTAAAATCTGGGCACTGGAAGCATTGGAAGGTTTGCCGTCCAGGTACCAAAGTAGAGGCACTTACAAAAAGCTGAATTTGTTCCCCCAAACTTTATAACAGGAAATTGCAACTTTATATTATACAATTTTGGAGTTTTTGAGGCACTTACAAAAAGCGTGATGGGGTAACCGATGAACTGAGAGTGCTTCTTCACAACTTCCTTGACGCGCTTCTCCTCAACGTATTCAGACTGGTCCTCTTTAAGGTGGAGGATGACTTTGGTACCACGTCCAATGGATTGACCTATAGTTGCAAAGCATGATTTGTTATTTAGCACTTTTTGAGTTCTGTTTGATTTGGATCAAAACTTTTAAGAGCTCATACCATTGTCTGGCTTCACTGTGAAGGATCCGCCAGCTGCAGACTCCCAGATGTACTGCTCGTCATCGTTGTGTTTGGTGATGACCGTGACTTTCTCGGCCACCAGGTACGCGGAGTAGAAGCCCACACCGAACTGACCGATCATTGAGATGTCGGCTCCAGCCTGAAGGGCCTCCATGAAGGCCTTTGTGCCGGATTTGGCGATGGTGCCCAGGTTATTAATGAGGTCCGCTTTGGTCATGCCGATGCCGGTATCAACGATCGTGAGTGTGCGCTCTTTCAGATCGGGGGTGATTTCAATCTTCAGGTCCTTGCATGAATCGAGTTTGCTTGGGTCTGTCAAGCTCTCGTATCTGATCTTGTCCAGTGCCTGTTTTGAAGATGCATTAAAAAATGGGCAACCAAATCAATTGGATTTAGCCTTTGGTTATGGTGGATTGTGTGAATTTTGGAACAAATGCTTGATGTTAACCCTCATCCTTCCCTCGGGTCATATTGACCTGAAAATCATTTAGTAAAATGTTTTAAAAACTGTTCATCAGAGGGATTGTTGGGCTTCGGGTCATTTTGACCCGTGAGGGAAAGATGAGGTTAAATCTCTCTGATTAACTCACGTCTGAAGAGTTGGAGATGAGCTCTCTGAGGAAGATCTCTTTGTTGGAGTAGAAGGTGTTGATGATCAGAGACATGAGCTGAGCGATCTCAGCCTGGAAGGCGAAGGTCTCGACGTCTTCCTCCATCACGGGCTGTGCTGCTTTCTCAGGCATCTGCGTAACGAAGGAAATGGATAGATATTATTTATGAGAAATAAGTAAGAATTGCGAGAAAATGCAACTTTACATTTCGCAGTTTAGACTTTATAACACTTAATTGCGACTTTATATTATGCAATTCGGACTTTATAACTTGCAATTGTGAGAAAAGTCAGAATTGCGAGAAAAAAGTTAGAATCGCAACTTTACATTTCGCAGTTTAGACTTTATAACACTTAATTGCGACTTTATATTATGCAATTCGGACTTTATAACTCGCAATTGTGAGGAAAAGTCAGAATTGTGAGAAAAAAGTTAGAATCGCAACTTTACATTTCGCAGTTTAGACTTTATAACACTCAATTGCGACTTTATATTATGCAATTCGGACTTTATAACTCGCAATTGTGAGGAAAAGTCAGAACTGCGAGAAAAAAAGTTAGAATCGCAACTTTACATTTCGCAGTTTACACTTTATAACACTCAATTGCGACTGTATATTATGCAATTCGGACTTTATAACTCGCAATTGTGAGGAAAAGTCAGAATTGTGAGAAAAAAGTTAGAATCGCAACTTTACATTTCGCAGTTTACACTTTATAACACTCAATTGCGACTTTATATTATGCAATTCGGACTTTATAACTCGCAATTGTGAGGAAAAGTCAGAACTGCGAGAAAAAAAGTTAGAATCGCAACTTTACATTTCGCAGTTTACACTTTATAACACTCAATTGCGACTGTATATTATGCAATTCGGACTTTATAACTCGCAATTGTGAGGAAAAGTCAGAATTGTGAGAAAAAAGTTAGAATCGCAACTTTACATTTCGCAGTTTACACTTTATAACACTCAATTGCGACTGTATATTATGCAATTCGGACTTTATAACTTGCAATTGTGAGGAAAAGTCAGAATTGTGAGAAAAAAGTTAGAATCGCAAGTTTACATTTCGCAATTTAGACTTTATAAGACTGATTTGCGACTTTATATTATGCAATTCGGACTTTATAACTCGAAAATTTTGAGAAAAAGCCAGAATTGCGAGAAAAAAGTTTAGCAGAATTGCAAGTTTACATCTCGCAATTTAGACTTTATAAGACTGAATTGCGACTTTATATTATGCAATTCGGACTTTATAACTTGCAATTGTGCGAAAAGTCAGAATTGCGAGAAAAAAGTTTTGCAGAATTGCAAGACTTTAAAAGACTCAATTGCGACTTTATAATTGCATCTTAAATCACTTAAATTCCTTTGATTTACAAAATTTGTATAAAAAGTTGTATATTAAATAATACATTTTGGTACTTTTGATTTGCTCTTCTCTCTGTGCTCGAGGCTTTGATGAAGCGACAGCTGATGAACCCCACTCTATATGTGTAAAAGCACATGTTCAGCACCTGTCATGAGCTCCAGAATGGGGGAGGAGTGTCACATGTCCTCAGGCAAATGCTTTAATTATGCAACCTTTTTAGCACATTTTGGAGAGTTTTACTAATGTAATCTGACCTATATTCTCATTTTTAGGATGTTGTTTTGGGTTACTCAGGTTGAAAAGCCTCAGCTGTGTCGGCACGCTCGCAGACGTGTGCTCCTCGTTTCTATATAAAACCCATTGAACTGGCGTGCATTGAAATGTTTTCACTTCTACAATAATCTTCCAAGCGCCTGCTTTCAAAAGTGGCCCAACATTGCTCTGATGTGCTCTAAAAGCATTCAGGATTTACAGCAATTTAAGTCTATGCTGGGTTGTTTCAACCCACCCGTTGGGTTAAATTTTTAAATTACATTTTCTAACACTTTATTTTGCAGTGTCTTTGTTATATATGTTAAATGTAATTACTGTAGGTATAACAGTAAATTATGCATATTTACGTGCAACTAACCCTAATCATACCCTAACCCTATAGTAAGCATAGTCATAAAATGGACTGAAACTGTAAAGCTGTACAATAATCAGATATTAACACAATTCTAATCACTCAATGATCTAAAATCAATGCGAATCCCAAACTCAGTTTATAGAGAGTAATTCCTCTTACCTTGATAATAGTCTTGGGTGTAGATCAAGGTCTCAGGCGTATGGAGATCTTACTCCACTTGAGTTCGGGTTGAGTTCAGTGAACGCTGACTTCTTCTAGTCGCTGGCTTTGCTTTATCTGTCGAGGAGAAGGCCTTCGGGCTTTATATACTTGTGACGAGTTTCTCGAAACCCCCATTGAGAAACTTCCAGAAGGAATGCCCACTACAGATAGGAGTGCTAAAGTAAGACCACCAGGCCGAGTGTGTGTGTGTGTGTGTGTGTGTGTGTGTGTGAGGGGGTGTGTTTGCTATCCTAGACCCCTTTTGTCCTTTTTTGGGGCAGGGAGTCACAAGAAGTGTCTGTCAATCAAAGGAAGAACGTTCCGGATAGCACGTGTGTCCATCGGTGACTTCTTCCTAGTGAAGTCTCGAAAGCTCATTGGCTGATTCAGCGAAATATCACTGAGGTGCCCAAATGCACAATGAAATCAAGAGATAAAACTCTGTAAAAGGTGGAACTCTGAACTTGCAGGCCTAGTTTCACCTTATGACGCCGTTTGTGTCGAATTGGTTATAATTTGGCAAATGTCAACACTGCGAGTCACATAAAAACATAAAACCTCTAACATAGGTTGTTAGAGACTAAAAAAAATGTAAGATTTAAGAAATCATGAACTCTTGTGTTTAAAAAACTCTTCCTTGGTTATTTTGACCCATACTGTTTTTCAATGCAATTGGCCCAAAATCAAGGCTATGAAAACCTCTAGTCATGTAAAAACATAAGCCTGTATTGTACTGACTAAATAAATATGAAATATGAAAAAAGTATCAATCAAAAAATAGTTTCTCTTTTTAGTGGTCAATTTGACCCACATTGTTTTGAATGTAAGGCTATGACAAACTCTATAGTCATATATAAACCTCTAATGTAGGTTGTTAGAGACTAAAAAATATATAACTGTTGTGTTTAAAATCTGTTTATTGGTCATTTTGACCTGTTGTTTTCAACGCAATTCACCAAATCAAGGATATGAAAAACTCTAGTCATGTAAAAATCATCAACCATGACTAAATTAATATGGGATATGAGAAATTTCCAACAAAAAATAGTTTTTATCTCTTTAGGGTTCAGTGCAGTTTTGCCAAAAATCATCACAATGAAAAACTCTAGTCATGTAAAAACATAAACCTCTTAGGTTGCAGACGAGGTGAAGATCTAAATGCAGTAATAACTCAAATCTTTACAAAACCAAGAGCAGGAACAGAACAACAGAACAGAGATCGACAGACGGAAACACTTAAACACACAGAGAACAGACAAACAAACTCATGACGACAGTAATTAACAAGACTTCAGTGACACCGCTAGCGACTAAATAATATGAAACATGAGAAATGATCCAAAAAATAATAATAAAATGGTTTCTCTCTTTAGGGGTCAATATGACACACATTGTTTTCAATGCAATTCGCATTGCTAAATCAAAGCCGTATGGATTAGCCTACTTTTATGATGGATGGATGCCCTTTTTTAGGATTCAAAATCAGGAGAGCCATTCCCATTATAAAGATGGGAAGAGCCAGGATATTTTTAATGTAACTCTGATGGTGAGTAAATTATGGGATTATTTTCATTTTTGGGTGAACTAACTCTTTAAATTGCTTGTATAGGCTATCTCTCAGTATGCTATAATATACACCAGAAAAAAGTTCACTCAAGTTTATTCACCCCCCAATAAACTATCAGCTTTTGTTTGATCAAAAGGTGAATTCACAAGGTGACTATATATATATATTGTAAAATATATACACATACATATATGTTGCCAATTAGTAGAGCTGATTAAAGAATGGAATTATTTTGAATCGATTCATTGAAACGAATGAATGATTCTTTTGAACCGATTCATTGAAACGCGGAAATGAATCGGACTAGTTCTCGAGGCTTTCTAGTGGTTTCCTGACCAGAGGAGGGCGCTACTGTTTTCCAGCACATTCTCTGACTGACTGTGTGTGTGTGTGTGTGTGTGTGTGTGTCAGAGGAGTTTCCAGAAGCATCTGCGAGGTATATCAACCTCAATGTAAATAAAAAACAAATGTTTTTCAAAATTTTTTTAAATATACAAACGTTAAAAAAAATTTTTTCTAATTGTTACCAAGAATATAAAAATGCAAAACATTAAAAATATTTTTTTAAATGTTTAAAAGTTCCCAAAATGTTATGGTACCACAAAACATGAAGAAAAAAACGCTTTAAAATGTTCAAATTTATTGTAAATTGTTGCTATATGTGCAGCTGTGAAACACAGTTTGCCCTCTTCTGATTTTTTTTTTTTTTGCATATTTGTCACACTTAAATGATTTAGATCATCAAACAAATTTTAATATTACACAAAGATAACCCAAGTAAATATAAAATGCAGTTGAGTCTATACACACACACACACACACACACACACACACACACACACACACACACACACACACACACACACACACACACAGATAGATAGATAGATAGATAGATAGATAGATAGATAGATAGATAGATAGATAGATAGATAGATAGATAGATAGATAGATAGATAGATAGATAGATAGATAGATAGATAGATAGATAGATAGATAGATAGAAAGATAGATAGATAGATAGATAGATAGATAGATAGATAGATAGAATTCAATTGTAAAGTGCTTAAAAATAACAGATTAAAATTACTGTCCAGAATCCATGAAAATTCTGAAACTTGGCAATGATTATTAATATATTACAGGTGTTTATGCTGCAACCCAGAAAGCATTTGGTCCATTAAAACCACTATTCATCAGCATGCATTGATTAATCCAATAGCATGTAGCAAAAAAAAAGTTCTTCCCAGTTCTTTGGGGAACCAAAAATAGTTGTATTGCATCTCTACAAAAACCATTTACTTTTCAAAGAGGATGTTATTTTTGTTATTTTATGTTACTTTGAATTTTAGACGCGTTTTGATCAAGGGTTCAAACCAAAAAATTGATACATGTTCTTGAGTTGCTTGGCCATAAAGACACGGTTCTGGTCTTGATTCAGGACTGATGATGGACATTTTCTTGTTTTATAAAATGTAAGACAAACTCATTTATGCGTTGAACATTTAGTTTTCTTTATGGAAGCTTGTTAGCTTGTTGAAGTGTTTTAGCTGACTTCGTCATACTCATATTCTTGTCGGAAGATGAGTCTAATCTGCTCCATAGGGCTTTGATTATGAGGCGTGTCGTAACCGAACCAGGAAAAAAAAAACTCTGCACTCAATTGGATAGTCGGTAAACCTACAACCAATCAGAGCAACGCAGTAAGTCAACTACTTTGCATACAGTTGTCAACTACAGAACTTACTTATTTTACAAGTTAAATAACTTCTTTTACTTGAGAAACCACAACGACCACAGGCTTTTCATTACGTCCCATCTTCTTAACTCCCAAATCATGTAGGAAGGACGGCAAAAATATCTTTCCGATCGACAAATGCCTTGATTGCATTCCTCTGTTTGTCTATTAAAATGAACGCGCTGTCCATTTATTTTACAAACATACGCGACTCTCCAGCTGCAGTCATCTCTGAGGGAAACCAGTTAAGCGCTCTTTGATAACGTGATGATTACATCCCTGCAGATCATCTGTCCATCATCGTTTAAAGCCCGCCCTGGCAATCTGATTGGCCCGAACATTTTTTGCCTGATCATAATTACTCCTCAATGGATCGAGTCCAGACCGAACTTCCCGACCCAAAAATGTTGTGGGCGGAGTTCGGGCTGGCATCCAGGCGCTTGTTTCTGCCACAAAATAAAGGAAATTGTGACTTTTTGTCTGATTTTATTTCATGTTTATATTTCACAATTCTGACTATTTCTCTCAATTGCGAGTTTCAAAATTCTGACTTTATTCCATGCAAATATTCGATTTTTCAATTCTGTCTTTTTTTCTTACAATTGTGAGTTTCAAAATTCTGATTTCATGCAATTGCAATTCTACATTTATTTCAATTAATTGTGAGTTTCACAATTTTGTCCGTCATGCAATCGTGAGTTTATTTTTTGCAATTCTGACTGTATTTCTCTGGAAATTATGATTTTATTTCTCACAATTAAAGTTTCAAAAGTTTCTGATTTTCACATATTTGCAAGTTTATATGTTGTAATTTTGACAATTTCACGCAATTTGTACAATTTCACAATTCTCCCTTTAGTTATTGTGAGTTTATAATTTGCAAAAAAGTCTGAATTGTGAGATAAAGCGTTGCAGTTTTATTTTTAAATTTTTTTAAAAAGTTTCCTGCGAAATACTTTTTCGTTTCATTTTTGTAGGACCAATGCTGTTTAAATGAGCATTTCATTTGCATTCACATAATTATATCTTGACACTTACACTAATTTATCCCTGATTATATATAAATTGGCATTCATCTATTATATGCATTAGTATTATGGCAGTGCATGTGCATGTTGAGCACATGATGGCACCGGGTCAAAGGTCACACTGGACTAAACATTTGTAATTAGAAGACTTGCAGTGTATTTATGAACAGATCTGTGTGCAATATTCCCTTTTTTACTGGATGATTCCATTGTTATTAATTGCATTTACTTCAAGAGTATATTGAGTCATGTTTCTCCTAAAATCCCTCTGGAGAAATAAAACACCAAAGGATTTAATAGTTGTGACTCATGAAGTGAGCTATAAAATCAACGCTCATTTGATCTTGAGAAGTGTTTAAAGACGTTAAAGCAGAGGATTCTCGTATAAGGCAAGCAAATGGAGGAGGGAACCCCTTCAAAACCACGAAACCTATCTTGCAATTTATAAAGTTGCAAACATATCTTAGTTATGAGAACAGCATTATGAACTTAAAATCTGTATTAAAGTGATTCTTACTGGCAGCTGAAAAAAAATGTGTCATATTTTGATGTTATTTTAGAGTTATTTACTATTTATGGACAGCACTTTGTTAATGGTTTTGAAAGTGCTTAATAAATACATATTAATAAAATCTGAGTTGAGTTGAAAATATCAAATTATTAAATGTTAAAATGTTTAATAAACAAGCAGAGATCTATGGCTGTTGTTCCATTTCAATTAAAGTACTCACACACACACAAATTTGGAATAATAATCGGTTTTGTCCATACACTTAATGCCAACGGGGTTTAAGTCTTTGTATGGTTATGGTTTAAGTTAACGATAATAACAACAACCCAGGTCAACCGGACTAAGCGTAAAACCTTAGCGCAACCAGACGACCAACAGCTCCGAAGGCTTTTCTTTCTCACACAGTGTTGGATCTGTAAAGATTGAGGCCAGAGATCTGGAAAGCTTGTGTAAATAGGACAACGCATCTAGAAGGGGCTAATGAGGACTGCAAGATAGTCAATGCAATTTTAATGTCTTGCAAAATCTTCAAAACCATTCTAATACTGGAATATGTTCAATATGAAGCACACCTTGAAAACGGTCAATCACATTCAAGCAAATAGAAAATAGTTCATCTGCATATCAAAAATAGCCCAGCATAATCTTGAACAGAAGGTGGAGTTATAAGAGCTTTCGCACCAGACGAATGTCTTCAAAGTTCCTGGAACTAAAGGCGGAAGTATACACGCTTTTTGGTGCGTGCCGTTCGACCGCAGGAACTGGGAACAATTTTACGTATAGAAACGCATTTTCGAGGACTAAATTAACTCCTACTTTAGAGTACACTCTTAGGAGAAATGGTTCTATTTAGAACCAGAAATGGTTCCATCCCCCACTTCATATATGGAACTCCAAAATGGTTCTATATAGAACCATTTTTTTTGGCCAAGTATGGAACCCCAGGGTTCTATATAGAACTCAGAGGAACCCTTTTTTTAAGAGTGTATAGAACCTTTTAGGGGTTCCAAATACGTAGCGCTGATAGAACCTTTTAGTTCTATATAGAACCTTTTCTTCTAAGAGATAAGGTCTAACCCAGCAGAATAGGAACTACCAGTGGCGTAACTGTACGCTGATTGGCTGAACGCACGCGAAACATCGGCACCCGCCATTTGTTAAAAGCCTTACAAACACGGTTTATAGCCTATCCACATTATTCCCGATGAGCCTTTAGAATTATGGCTTCCGGTTTGGGGAACTGCCACTCAAAAACTACAGGTGAAACTCAAAAAATATCAATATATTTTATGCATATAGGGAAACGTTAGGTTTTTGGGGGGCAACATTGGTGCCTAATTCCTACAATTGAGTTCTTACAACTATCTAGTGCGAAAGCCCCAAATGATCCAAAGCACACTGTCTGCAGATCTATACACACACACACACACACACACACGCATACATAATTATAAGAAAGTTCATGCTTTTGCTGATTTTAAAATCATATATACAAATGTTGTCTTTGAAATGGCACAAAAATGCTAATCTTTAATAGCAGATATAAGAGTGACAACAACAACACTTTCCCCCCAGTGATAATACTTCAATGATGCTCATAACCACCAAATCCAAACGTCACATACTTTTTTTTTTTAATTTATTTGGAACATTTCAATAAAACAGGCAATAAGAAGTAGTCCATAAAGAACTCTTAAAGGCTTTCATTAGAGGATGCAAAAACAACAAAAAGTAGAGAATACGAAGTCACTGTAATCGAAGGTAGCTCTTGCAGAGTTCATGGTCCCTGATGTCTCCCCAACCTCCGTTTTTGACGTGAGGAGCCAGTCCTTTGGCTCCAGAAGACGGGAGTCTCTTTGTGATGAGCAGCTGTTTTGGGAACAACTGGTTCCCGCTGCTCTGGAGAATGTTCTCGATCTTTGTCTTCTGGCTGGTCGGCATGCAAGCCGACTTCTTGTGGTGCATGCCACAGTCGCCGGCATGGAAAACGCGAGGCGCCTCGCTCACCATGACCTTCAGGAACGTGGGCAAACACGCCACGGTAAGGTATTGCAACGACCAATCCCAGTTGTAGTCGTCGTAGGTGCAGAAGGCATCAGTGCATCTGAGGAGTTTCTGGTAGGTATCTCTGTTCAACGCCATTCCCATGTTGTGCTCGGTGGACTTCCATGCTTTCACCTCCACTTTGTTGGCTTTGCTGGAGTAGCCGGTGTGTCCGTAGCTTCCCAGAGACAAGATATCGCAGTCGGGACACTGTTCTTTCTTTAGGGACACCATCATTTTGAGAAGGTGTTGAAAGTCGGGAGCGAGGTAGTGGTCCTCTTCGATGAGTAACAAAAATCCTCGGTGATCCTTCAACACTCGGACTCGATCCCACACAAAGTGCAACTTCCACCACCAATGATGTTTGGTCTGCGAGAACTTGGCTTCCCGGTAGTGGCCGAAAGAGTCCGGGTACTCCGCGTTTATGCAGCCTAACGTTAAGGCATCTTTCTTGGAAATGTCTCGAGGGCAATCTCTGGGATCGTTCCCGGGGAACTCTTGAGGATAAAGTTGGATGCTAAAGGGGAAGAATATCTGAAGGACCAAACAGAAGTCGACAGACGCGACTATCTGGTTGATTTCCGGAGACCAGAAGTCATGGCTGAATATCAGCAAGACTTTCTCGATTCCTTTCGCTTTCCTCAAGCTGTCCACCAAAAGCCGTAGGTATTCGGGGCGGTTGTGAACCTGAACGACGACGACGAGGTCGTCCTTCTGGCGCACGTTGCGAAACTTTTCCTCGTTTTTTAGAGTCTGGTCAAAGTTGACCTGAAACACGATCCCTCTGTACACGAGAGTCGTGTTGTCTACTTCGGGCTTGGGGACTACTACTTGTTTTTCCGGTAGAGTCTCGTTGACGGGTTTTCGGGTTACTGGGATCGTTACCTGCACCTGACCAGCGGCGCTGCTACGCTTACCCGTCTCCGAATCCTTGGGAAACACGGCACTTGCCTTCTTCGGCTTACCACTATTCCAGACGGCGAATCCACAGATTACCACCACTAGAGTCAGTATTACCACCTTTCGCTTGTAAATTCGGAATCTCATGATAGGCAGTCGCCCAGCGGGACGGTCGGTGAAGCGATTCTGGAGACGCGGACGGCAGGTTGGCGATGCAAAAAAGGTCTGCTCCAGCAGATTGGGTACAAAATGTTATCATAGAAAATGCAGGTTATTCTTGGTCCTCTAATTCTGGAATGTATTCGAATGATAGCGTTTCCCATAAGGCATTTTCTCAGAGGCAAATTGGTCGCCTTTTATAACCTGAGGGAAATACATGGAAAGAATGAATTTAATTAGCATGGTCTGTTTTTTTGTGTGCATTCAGTTTAGAGCCCGACCGATAAAGGCTGATACCGATACAAATATTTTTGGGTTTTAATATCCGATATTCCGATATATCGGCCGATATTTTACAGTGTTGTAGTACTCGAGACTCTGACTCGGTCTCGAGACCATATTTTAATGGTCTTGGTCTTGTCATGGACTCGTGTGCATTTGGACTCGGAATTGACTCGTACTCGAACATTTTTTTTTAGGACTCGGACTTATTCCCTAGTCCACTCGAGTTCAATTTAAAATATTTTCCATGATTATTAATGTATGTTAATAAAATTTCTTTAAATTGATTGACACGCCCAGTGATTGGTGATTTTCTAGTGCGCAACTGCGCATGACAAATTTTTAACACCACCTACTATGTGGCCTTTTTACCCTAAACTGATCATATTTTTTAAACTCTAAGTAAATTCAGTAAAACAAACAAAAAAAAGGATTTCTCTAAGTAAATAAAAGTAAATTAGGTAATCAAACCTCACTGGTTTCGGTCTCGACCGTCTCTGGTCTCGGACTCGACTCGGACTCGACTGTCTATGGACTCGGTCTCGACTCGGACTCGACTCTCTCTGGTCTCGGTCTCGACTCGGACTCGACCGTCTCTGGACTCGATCTTGACTCGGACTCGACTCTCTCTGGTCTCGGTCTTGACTCGGACTCGACTCTCTCTGGTCTCGGTCTCGACTCGGACTCGACTCTCTATGGACTCGATCTTGACTCGGACTCGACTCTCTCTGGTCTCGGACTCGACTCGGACTCGACTGTCTATGGACTCGGTCTCGACTCGGACTCGACTCTCTCTGGTCTCGGTCTCGACTCGGACTCGACCGTCTCTGGACTCGATCTTGACTCGGACTCGACTCTCTCTGGTCTCGGTCTTGACTCGGACTCGACTCTCTCTGGTCTCGGTCTCGACTCGGACTCGACTCTCTATGGACTCGATCTTGACTCGGACTCGACTCTCTCTGGTCTCGGACTCGACTCGGACTCGACTCTCTCTGGTCTCGGTCTCGACTCGGACTCGACCGTCTCTGGACTCGATCTTGACTCGGACTCGACTCTCTCTGGTCTCGGTCTTGACTCGGACTCGACTCTCTCTGGTCTCGGTCTCGACTCGGACTCGACCGTCTCTGGACTCGACCGTCTCTGGACTCGATCTTGACTCGGACTCGACTCTCTCTGGTCTCGGACTCGACTCGGACTCGACTGTCTATGGACTCGGTCTCGACTCGGACTCGACTCTCTCTGGTCTCGGTCTCGACTCGGACTCGACCGTCTCTGGACTCGATCTTGACTCGGACTCGACTCTCTCTGGTCTCGGTCTTGACTCGGACTCGACTCTCTCTGGTCTCGGTCTCGACTCGGACTCGACCGTCTCTGGACTCGACCGTCTCTGGACTCGATCTTGACTCGGACTCGACTCTCTCTGGTCTCGGACTCGACTCGGACTCGACTGTCTATGGACTCGGTCTCGACTCGGACTCGACTCTCTCTGGTCTCGGTCTCGACTCGGACTCGACCGTCTCTGGACTCGACCGTCTCTGGACTCGATCTTGACTCGGACTCGACTCTCTCTGGTCTCGGACTCGACTCGGACTCGACTGTCTATGGACTCGGTCTCGACTCGGACTCGACTCTCTCTGGTCTCGGTCTCGACTCGGACTCGACCGTCTCTGGACTCGATCTTGACTCGGACTCGACTCTCTCTGGTCTCGGTCTTGACTCGGACTCGACTCTCTCTGGTCTCGGTCTCGACTCGGACTCGACCGTCTCTGGACTCGACCGTCTCTGGACTCGATCTTGACTCGGACTCGACTCTCTCTGGTCTCGGACTCGACTCGGACTCGACTGTCTATGGACTCGGTCTCGACTCGGACTCGACTCTCTCTGGTCTCGGTCTCGACTCGGACTCGACCGTCTCTGGACTCGATCTTGACTCGGACTCGACTCTCTCTGGTCTCGGTCTCGAGTGAGGTGGTCTCGACTACAACACTGATATTTTTATTTATTTGAAACTGGACATGATAGTCACAAATTTTGTGATGCTTATTTGAGCTAAGAGAACTGATGGGGATGTTCTTTTAATTGTTATTCAAGCAGTATGTATCGTGAACAATTCAACGAGTGTTGCCAACAGGAACGGTGTAGAGCGCCCTCTGGTGGACAAACTATACAACTCCAACACTCATGACATGGTTCAAGCGTGTTTCGTCTGTTTTTGTTATTTTTGAAATATTCATTTATCGGCCATTATAACTGCCGATACCGATAGTTTGGAAAATGCCTAATATCGGCCGATAATATCGGTCTGGCTCTAATTCAGTTTAATATCTCTAAACATATTATTAAAAAAGATCAAAATATTAAAGTCCCCCTGTGGTGAAAATCCAGCTTTTAATGTTGTTTAAGTGTCTATGTGGTGTTTTTAATACGCTTTAAAACAAACCATGTGTAAATTCATAAGTCGAGAGTATTTCCTCCTTAAAACTGCAGTGAACCAAAGACAGTCTCAAAAACACGCTTTGAAATCGCTGGTGTTTCTGACGTCACAAACCACCTTGTAACCAATCAGATCAACGTGTGATCGACAACCAGTGGATCTCTGAGGGAGTGGAGGCGGGGCTCATTTGCATATTCATAGCACCGCGCATACTAAATGAGGCGAGGGTGTTGAGTTATATACAAGATATTTTAAAGCATTAAAAAAAAAAGTCATTTTGGTGAGTTTTAAGGGATACAATTATTGCCTACAGGGGGACTTTTATTATTCATTGTAAACATTTGAAAACATTTTGCAACTTTGAAAAGCCATGCATCGTTACATAAAATTACAAAGTGCACACAAAAATACAACTCTGCATCTACAAAGCATTGTTCAATTAAAACTTCCAAGAATGGATTATTTGCTGAAAAATCAAGTGGCATTTTCTAAGATCACTTCTAGCTTCACGATGGTTTTTCAAATGCAACAACATCTGTGATCTACATTATAAGGATGCCATAAGAAAGAATTAATATAACAAACGTGGCCCTAGATTCTGAGGCAACTACAGTATAAACTCACAGGGGTCCAGACCTAATTACTGGTCTCTTCGGATTTAACATGAAGAGCTGCTAATTAGAAGATTACAACAGTACAGTGCAGCATAGATACACTGCAGACAATAACATATAGAGCATCATGTTTCAAATACAGAAGAATTTCGCCAATCGAAAAAGATTCGACACAATTTAAAATGTTTAAACTCTACACTGAGACAGATTTCTGTATCATGTGCTGCGTATTGACATCATTATTAGGGCTGTGTATTGCCACAATATCACGATTCAATTTGATATCGATTCAGTAACTTGCAGTCGAATCCGATTCAATTCGATAACAATTATTTCTGAGAGGGAAAAGAATCTCCAATGCCGAAAACAATACATGGCAGTCAATTTGTACTACATTACTATAATATTAAAGATTAAGTTTTATTATAATATTAACTGTACGATTACATAATTGTATTTCTACTACAATTCAATTTTTTTTTTAAATATAAACATTTGACTTGACGGATTTATCCAAACATGTATTAAATATTAAGAACATTGAAAATTATAATGGGTAATATGAGTGTTTGAATCCCATAAAAGTGCATCCCTCCATTATAAATTAATCCGTACGGCTGCAGGGGTTACGGTCTAGTTCCGGCAGAAAAAAAGACCTCTGACCTGAACCGTGACCTCTGACCCAAACCATGACCTCTGACCCGAACATGACGTTCTGATGAAAGTGGAAGTGCAGAGGATTGAGAAAAACAAAATAAATTAGAAGTCTTTTAAGAAATGAGGGAGGGGCTTGAGTTTGTTGTTTGAAGCATGAGCTGAGCTTACGTTACTCCTACGACATGTGTCGGGTCAGAGGTCATACACCGGGTCAGATATCATGTGTCGGGTCAGAGGTCACCATTGATTATAGTTATAAATATGGATATTTTTCTTACAAAAACGCATGGCTTCGCATCAGAAGGCGTTTATTAACCCCTGGAGTCGTGTGAATCACTTTTATGATGGATGGATGCAGTTTTGTTTGGGCTTCAAAATCTCAGATACCATTCACTACCATTAATCTCGGAATAGCCAGGATACTTTTTAATATAACTCTGATTGCATATTCGGCTAAAAGAAGAAAGTCATATACTCAAATGAGTAAATTATGAGATACTTTTATTTTCGGGGTGAACTAACCCTTTAAGCTGTTGAACAAGTACAATACTCATGGCAAGAGATTAAATAGAAAGTCATTATTGCAAATGGAAGATTCCACATTTTATACTTCATATTATGTTCATTCCTTTACTGACTCTGGTCTGCACAGTCAATGTCTAATCTGGACTGTAAACCCTGTCTATGATCAACAAAAAACAATGTAATGTGATCAACAGCAACATAAAAACCTCTCAAGTCATGACTCGGGCAAAACCAGATGTGTCTGAAACATGTTGAATCAATCAAGTTCAGACAATCAGACGCAGTGAGTCAGCACAGCAGGACAAACACCCGATGATTTCTGCATGAAACACGGAGTGAGTGCTTGATCGAAGTCAAATTATGCGACCAACTCGGCTGCGGGAAACACGGCCAGGCGCATAAACAGCACAACACGGAAGAAACGAGCCCATGTTTATCTGCGTGACTCTTCACTAACGCGACTCCCAGAACAGCCAACGAGTTTGACTGCACTAATATGCCCTGGTTAAAGTTTAAAAATAAGAAAGTATGACGGAAGCTCGTGCACACGCATGCATTCATTGCAGCTTCATGCTCGAGCTAAAGCAAGCAGCTGCGCGAGACAGAAAAACACATACAAGCACAAACACTGCACTGCATTCATCAACACGTCTATATTTGCTTAATATTCCCCATTTCAGACGGCAGATAATCGATGCGTGCATATGCATGCCGATGTGTGTATTTCTGATGATGCACTTGACACTAGTTAGCTTTGCTGCTATCGAATTGTAAGGCAGAATACTGAGCTGCCGCATTCAGATGCACACGAAACACACATGCAAAGAGAATAAAAGCCTCACCGCTGATGTGGGCATGTAAGGCGGCTGTCATATCCACATAAAAGGCGCATTTTAATTCAAGTGTGTCATGTTGCTCAGGCTCACACAGTTTCACCAAACCTCCAGGGGGGCTTCGGCTGTCAGCGCGCGCGTGATGATGTCACATTCCCACACAATTCGCATTTTACACTTCTGAGAGAAATAGTTCAATAAAGCTCTTATTATTATACATAGAGCATACATTTCATTTTAACATTCAACAATATTATAGATCTGCTGCATTGACAGCATTATATGAGCGCTGGACGATGATGATGTCACGGTTTACTCCAGAGCCGCTATATTAAATGAAATAAATTAATAACTTTAAAAAAATAATAATAACTTTTTTAGCAACAAAAATGAAGCATCACTAAACTCACTCAAGCTGGAGCGTGACGCTATTTTCTTCTAGAAACAAACTTTGTCGCATTATTTTCCTGTTATCTATCTATGTAAAGCTGCTTTGAAACAGTGTTGACTATTAAACATATTTAGCGATCATTATGAGAGTCATTTCACTTCCGCTAATTTGTCTAATTGCGCCTACCAACATTTTCATCTTGTCAGAAAACATGCAATCTATGGGGTTTTATCTGTAGAGTTAAATAAGTTTATATTTAGTTTACATTATTTTATTTTTTTTCGCCAGATCAATTAATTAGTTAATAATAAATGTCTATTTTTGTGTAGTTTGCCATCGCAACCACTAGGTGGAAATGTTTTTGTTTTTGGGCACATTTAGGTTTATTGCTTTTTGGGCCCATTTACACAACACCGTTTTCAACTGAAAATGGAACAACTTTACACGTTTTTGGCCGTTCAATACTCTCCTGGAGCAAATGAATACAATTTGTTTTGGATCTTGGATAGTTTATTTCTTGTTTTGATGAACATTTTCCAAAATAATAAAAAGTCGTACAATAAAAGTTAAATTATTATTATTATTATTATTATTGCTTTCATTGGAATAATAAATTCATCTATCAAAATTAAGGAATTTAATTATATCACTTGTTTTCCTTCTAATTAAATTTTCCACATTCACACACAAAATAAAGTTTGAGTATCTCATAACAGATGGATAATAGATTATTCTTCTATTTTAAAAAAAATAATTTAAAATATTATGAAACCTCTTTTTCTTTATTATTTATACAGTATGCTTCACAAATACATCAAGCGTTATTCCAGTTTATATTTCGGTCTCACTGTCTGTACAAAAAAAGAAAGAAAAAGAAATAAAACAAGAAAAAAGGTCTGTCACATGACATGACACTAAAGTTTACGCAGAGATGGAAGATGTCCTATTTTGAAATAATGATGGTTTACTGTATGTATCTCGTTTACGAATATCACGAAATAAATAAAAATAATAATAAAAATAATCTAAATGTGGTTTCACTAAGCGGTCACTACGCGTCGCAGTCTTCGATGTTTACACCGGATGCCTCACATTTCGTAGAAGAAGAGCGTATTTTTTGCGCATGCGCACCGACTCTCCTTCCTTTTCGACATCCCGATCGAGAGAGACGAGATGGGCCATCAGCAGCTCTACTGGAGTCATCCGAGAAAATACGGCCAGGGATCCCGATCCTGGTCAGTTGTGCTTCTGTGGCATGTTTACCGGGATGGGTTCGGGGTGCGCGTGAGCTCGGCTCGCTCAGGCCGTCGTGTGTTTGTTATTTCCTCAGGAATGTGAAGCACATGCGAACAAACATGGCGGCCGCGGGTCTCCTGCTCGCCAGAGTCCGGCTCGCGGATCTAGTCAGATGTGGGAAACGCTAACAGCGCTTCCTTAAGGCGTTATTTCTGTATAATACGTGTTTTATGAACGATTACAACGTATAACTAACGTCTTTCGTGTCATTAAATTACTGGACCGGGTATAAAGGGGTAGAAGGCACACCGGTTTAAGAACAATGTGCTCTTCCATCCTGCTAATAGTGGAAGAATGCAGGAAAATAGCGTGTGTGTGTTTGCATTAAACATCAATAGAGCACCAGATTTTGTGTTAAAAATATTCTCAAGTGGTTTATGAATATTATAAATGAATGAGGTAGGAATGGGGATAATAAACTGATGGAAATGCTGCATTTGCTAATGTCCAAGTTAACACAAGTTAGATCCTGTAATTTAATATAGATTTAGTTGTAACAAAGCATATATTAGGATATGGACAATATATTTAAATATGGTGGTTTCATTAAAATTTATGGACGCCTAACTAAATGCATATTTTCCATCTGAATCTAACCGTGTTATTAATGTAAAAGTCTGTCAGCTGTTTATTATCATGTTAAAAATTGTCTTTTGTCTACACTTTTACATATTCTTCTGTTGTTGATAAAAAAAAAACAGAAAACCATTCAGACCTAAAATCATTAATCTAAAAGTAATTTAATATAATTTTTTTTTTTTTTTTTTTAATAATTATGAATGCATTTTAAAACTCAATCACAAAGCTTGAGTCAGGAGCGATTGTGTATGTTTACACTAATCACTTTTGGTTTTGTCATCTGTCAAATTAGTTTTGAAATGCACATTTTTATTTTATAATATTCATACGTTACTGTGTGTTTGCTTGCATTTCTATTCTGACGTGTTGTGTTTCTCCAGCCGAGTGTGTTCCAACCGGCACGGTCTGATCCGCAAGTACGGACTCAACATGTGCCGCCAGTGCTTCCGGCAGTACGCCAAAGACATCGGCTTCGTCAAGGCAAGCTGCTTTTATCATGCCGTATCCCCATTTTTTTTTTTTTTACTTTTCATGCATGTTTATTGTGTTTCGTTCCTGCATAAATGTGTCTATGCGCTTCAAAAGGTGATCAAGCTGACAGGAGTTGGCATTTTTACTCATTATCCCATGCATGACTTCTAAAACTGACCGGTTTGTCTTCTCTCTGAATCCAGCTTGACTAAACCTGTGGACGGCTGAACTTCCGTGATGCGGAGTCGACATCAACCTGACGTCATGAAGTTACCTTGGAAAGTTCAATAAACATGATTTTTTTTTGTTCAAAAGTTGCAATGCGTGTTGATTTAAAGGGAATGGGAAGCGTTTTGAATCGAGTAAAGGGGATTATTGGTAGTTGTGCTTAGTTTCTGTCAACATAAACTAGCTGTTTCTCCTGAAGATTATTAAAGTTAATGATGTGTGTCTATAATTGGAATAAAGATGAAGCGTTTGCTTGCAGAGACTTGAGCTGTGATCATTTAAAGCTGTGATCAATTTATATATATATTAGCAAATCTCTCTAAATATATTTGATATATAAACTGAGAGTGCACATCAATACACAAATGATTTTGGCCAAAGGGATGTTGAGGAAAAATGCATCAAATATTTCTCAAGTCAAGCAAATGCCTGACAGAAGTGACTTTTGGTTTATTAATTAGTAATCTACAAAAATAAATGCATAGACAAGCATCTGCAGATGAAATAAAACCATGGTGGCTTAGTTTGTGTTTCCCATATATATAATTATACTGCAGTTTTTAATGATTTTGAGTTTGTTTGTTTTTAATATAGCTTCCATTCCACACCTAAATACAACACAATAATACAATCATAGAATACAAATAAATAAAGCAGTACTGCTCATTAATGCCACATGAGAAAAAAAAAATCATGATGTGTCATGTCAAAATTATTTGCCAAAATATTTTTTTTCTAAAGTGGCACAAAAACATCCATGCTCATCATTATTTTAAAGTCAGTTACATTAAAACACAGATTGGTCTAATTTAATACCAATAAAGGCTGATTGGTAACAACAGAATAAGGTTGATTATAACTACATTAGTTAGCATGAACTGCTCTTATACAACATTTATTCATCTTAGTTAATGTTCATTCCTTATAAAAAAAATCTTGTTAACGTTAGTTAATGCACCATGAACAGCTGTACTTTTATTAACTAACATTAAGATTCATAAATCCTGTATCAATATATTGCTCATGGTTCTCTTAGTTTAATACATTAACTAATGAACCTTATTGTAAAGTGACCGTCTGATTACTTCTAAGTGTTGGTCAAACCCGGCTGGTTTTAACATAATGGCCGTGTTTATTCATCTGGCCACACAGTTTACAGTATCTTAATCATATAAACAGTAATTATTCCCGCCCAAAACCAGTCGACGAGGATGGGATTCGAACCCACGCGTGCAGAGCACAATGGATTAGCAGTCCATCGCCTTAACCACTCGGCCACCTCGTCTTCTATCATACATTTTTTGGTGCTTCATAAAAATATTAAAGATTTGATCATAATGACACGACTCTTGAGTCATGATTGAATATTAATAGGCTAATGACGCCGAGCGGCACGCAGACGCCGTCATCATGCGTAATTAATATTCATGAGGAACGCCTGCAGGAGCGGATTTAAAGCTGCCCTGAAAACATTTATATTATTATTTGTTATATATCCCCACCTCAGATTTATCCCAGTAAAAAAGCAGTTTTTCCTGTTTCAATGTGATGGTACCGTGAAATAAATGGCTAGAAAACACGGGTTTCGATATGCTTTTTTTTCTTAAACCGGTAAAAAATAAAAAAATAAATAAACTTAATTCACAAACAAATGGACTGTTTTCCCATTACTTTCGTGAGTGGGAACCGTCCATTACTCTCGGCTACTCAATCCTTTGCGGAACAACGCGCGTTTCACCGTTTTGGCCTGTGTCGTGTTCGTGTACCGTAACTATTTTTCGTGGCGCGAATAACCGTTTGCCACGAATGTTGACAAAATAATTTAATTTTTTTTATCTATAAAAAAGATCTTGGTTACGGAGAATAATAGCAGAGCAAGGTACGAATAGAATCTTAAATAACTTGATTTACATTTGTGGAAAACAAACTTCATGTTGGTTTGTAGTTCTTTGTTGTTTGACTTTGAAGGTCGCGATAGCTAGCTAGCTAGCTAGCTAGATAGATAGATAGATAGATAGATAGATAGATAGATAGATAGATAGACTTAAAATTCACAAATAAATAAAGAATCAGCAAATAACTTTGAAATAAACATGACGTTTTTAAGTAGAAAGACTGAAATGGTATTTTCGTGTGAAACGTATCTTCGTTTTACTTTAATATTTATATTTTACAAATTTACATTTCTGTTTTTTTTTATAACATTTAATAATTTTTGTATATATTTAACTATTACGGTATCAATATATAGGCTAGCTGAGTTTAATATGCCATCTAATGCAATAGGGCTATACACAATTATACAGTATATGTAGCATAGCGTATAATTACATTTAATATTTCATCCAATTTATTTGAAATACTGAGTTATAGATTAAAGATTCCACTGTTCATCATGTTGAACTGAATTCTCAAGAGCAGTTTGTAAAGCTGTTCTCAGACACTAGATGGCAGAAACGTGAAACATTTGAAGAGTTGAAATGCTTTATTCCATCACAGCTGCAAAAATACAGTCAATCACACTTATATCCTCTACAAAACCCAATACTGGCCTGCAGCTTAGTGCTTATGAGACGAATCATACTGCTGAGAGTTATAACAATTATAAGTGATAGCAAAAGCCATTTTAATGAAGAAAACAATTAAAATCCTGCTTTATTATTTCTTCCACAGTATACTTTCTGTGCATGATTTTACTACAAAACCTATCTATAATAATAATAGTATAATATATAGTTACTGTAGTAAAACCATGGTTAATTTTGGAGTTAGAGTTTCGGATTAGTAACTTCACGTTCACGGTCCTGGGCCGGTTTCTCCAGTTGTCTCCTTGACAGTCCCATTTTTTTGGATTCTGCTTCCAAGTCTTTTGGGGGTGTCCCCTTTTTCTCTTGCCTTATATATCCTTTTCCTGGGTACTCAAAGCTTTACATGGAAGGGTGAATCTCTTAAACCACCACCTGGATGATGCGTCGGGAGCCATATTGCGCCAGAACGCCCACCACACACACACACACACACACACACCAGCATACTGGTGGAGAGCAGGACAGTGAAGAAGCCAATCAGTGTATGGGGATGATTAGGAGGCTGTGATGGACAGAGGCTAATGGGCAGATTTGGGGTTATACCCTTACTCTTTTTCGAAGGACATCCTGGGGTTTTTAATGACCACAGAGTCACGACCATCTACATTTTTAGAGTAAAACATT
This sequence comes from Pimephales promelas, assembly GCF_988280905.1. NCBI lineage: Eukaryota > Metazoa > Chordata > Actinopteri > Cypriniformes > Leuciscidae > Pimephales > Pimephales promelas. Next base: position 35,676,158 of record NC_142781.1, read on the forward strand.
TTTTTTGAAAATATTCAAAATTGAAAATAGTATTTTTGCACATTTTTCATAAAAATAAATGTAAAATTCTGTAACTTACTACTGGCCTACTGGCTAATTCTGGCACACTGTACATTTAATCATGTATCATTAGTGTGCATTGTCCCTTTAAATAAACCTGAAATAAAATAAATAAATAAATGGTTTAACTGGTTACTTTAGTAAATCTATGGTTTAACTATGATTGTTGCAATAAATCTATGGTTTAACTATGATTGTTGCAGTAAATCTATGGTTTAACTATGATTGTTGCACTAAATCCATGGTCTATGATTGTTGCACTAAATCCATGGTTTAACTATGATTGTTGCAATAAATCCATGGTTTAACTATGATTGTTGCACTAAATCCATGGTTTAACTATGATTGTTGCACTAAATCTATGGTTTAACTATGATTGATGCACTAAATCAATGGTTTAACTATGATTGTTGCACTAAATCCATGGTTTAACTATGATTGTTGCACTAAATCCATGGTTTAACTATGATTGTTGCACTAAATCCATGGTTTAACTATGATTGTTGCACTAAATCTATGGTTTAACTATGATTGATGCACTAAATCAATGGTTTAACTATGATTGTTGCACTAAATCTATGGTTTAACTATGATTGTTGCACTAAATCTATGGTTTAACTATGATTGTTGCACTAAATCTATGGTTTAACTATGATTGTTGCACTAAATCTATGGTTTAACTATGATTGTTGCACTAAATCCATGGTTTAACTATGATTGTTGCACTAAATCTATGGTTTAACTATGATTGATGCACTAAATCAATGGTTTAACTATGATTGTTGCACTAAATCTATGGTTTAACTATGATTGTTGCACTAAATCTATGGTTTAACTATGATTGTTGCACTAAATCCATGGTTTAACTATGATTGTTGCACTAAATCTATGGTTTAACTATGATTGATGCACTAAATCAATGGTTTAACTATGATTGTTGCACTAAATCTATGGTTTAACTATGATTGTTGCACTAAATCTATGGTTTAACTATGATTGTTGCACTAAATCTATGGTTTAACTATGATTGTTGCACTAAATCCATGGTTTAACTATGATTGATGCACTAAATCCATGGTTTAACTATGATTGTTGCACTAAATCCATGGTTTAACTATGATTGTTGCAGTAAATCTATGGTTTAACTATGATTGTTGCAGTAAATCTATGGTTTAACTATGATTGTTGCACTAAATCTATGGTTTAACTGTAATTGTTGCACTAAATCCATGGTTTAACTATGATTGTTGCACTAAATCTATGGTTTAACTATGATTGTTGCACTAAATCTATGGTTTAACTATGATTGTTGCAGTAAATCCATGGTTTAACTATGATGTTGCAGTAAATCCATGGTTTAACTATGATTGTTGCAATAAATCTATGGTTTAACTATGATTGTTGCACTAAATCTATGGTTTAACTATGATTGTTGCACTAAATCTATGGTTTAACTATGATTGATGCACTAAATCAATGGTTTAACTATGATTGATGCACTAAATCTATGGTTTAACTATGATTGTTGCACTAAATCTATAGTTTAACTATGATTGTTGCACTAAATCTATGGTTTAACTATGATTGTTGCAGTAAATCCATGGTTTAACTATGATGTTGCTATAAATCCATGGTTTAACTATGATTGTTGCACTAAATCTATGGTTTAACTATGATTGATGCACTAAATCAATGGTTTAACTATGATTGTTGCACTAAATCTATGGTTTAACTATGATTGTTGCACTAAATCTATGGTTTAACTATGATTGATGCACTAAATCCATGGTTTAACTATGATTGTTGCAATAAATCTATGGTTTAACTATGATTGTTGCACTAAATCTATGGTTTAACTATGATTGATGCACTAAATCCATGGTTTAACTATGATTGTTGCAATAAATCTATGGTTTAACTATGATTGTTGCAATAAATCCATGGTTTAACTATGATTGTTGCACTAAATCTATGGTTTAACTATGATTGATGCACTAAATCCATGGTTTAACTATGATTGTTGCAGTAAATCTATGGTTTAACTATGATTGTTGGTTTAACTATGATTGTTGCAGTAAATCCATGGTTGATTGTGACAAGGCGGTGAGTCATAATAAGCTGGTTTATATATCTGACGATAAAAGTGGTTTGTAACCTGCGGTTTAATGTTCCTCATCATCCAAACTGTGACCTTACAGGAGAACGAACTGAACAGTGATGTCGAACAGCAGTTATGGATGTACAGTAGAAGGATATTTATGGATTTTTAATGACCATAAAGTGAAAGCAGAGTTAAATGTGTGGCAGTAGCAGCAGAACGAAGGCCTTGCCCTTTGTGTGTGTGATTTACTCTGCCGGCGTATTTCACTCGGTTTGCCATCTCTTCCTGAGATAACAAGACATTTCTGATGTGGCTTGCCAGGTTGGTTGGCATGGAAACATTGCACATGTTTCATATCCACACGCACATGAAGATGCTCCTGTTTCTCGGTCTTCACGATGGGGTTTGACCTTTTGAGCTTATCTTTATTCCACATGTACGCATGATTTCATTGTGATAAAAAAATGCTTTCCTCCTTTTGCACAATGACTGAACAAATATCAGATAAGAAGAGCACGTCATTTTGCTCTGCTGGAATGCGTTTATCTGAAATATTTCAGCTTATAAATTTGAAAGATATAAAATAAATTGTTGCATCAAAAAAATGAAGTAGATTAATTATTAAAATTTTTATTATTTTGTTTTTTAATTCTCAAGGGTGATTATTTTTTATTGTATTACAGATTTTTGTAAATCATTTATTGTCATTGTACTTTACAATACAACGAAATTAGGAGCGCTCTCCACTGGGTGTGTACAATAAATACAATAATTAATCCTTACAGTACATTAAAAAAAAGAAAGAAGAAAATATATAAATAAAATAGAATAAAAACAATGTAAAATTTAATTAAAACAGTTATCTTAGTGCAAAGAGGGCAGTAAGTGACTGGGTTTATCTATAAATAAATAAAAATGACTAATGCATTTCTTTAAATTACCATATAAAGGCAGGGCAACAAATGACTACAATGAATAAATAATATCTGAAAACTTGAAAATCAATGCATTTGTGCAAATCATGTGATGAAATGGTGTCAGGAATGTTTTTAAGGCGAGGGGGCAATAAATCAAGCGACAACTATGATTATATTTAGCCTTTAAGTCCTGATATTCCACGTCTGCGATCCGTCCTCGACTGAATAAGACCTTTCCCTCGTGAAGATGAATCTGAGCTGAGACCAAGGGTACACACACTATCACTTCAAATAAACAATCCTCCTCTGAATCTGGCCCTCAGCTACAGTAGGTCACTCGGACCCGGCCGCTCCGGGGAGAAGACCGTGGGTTTGTTTTCCAGCGAGCTCGGGGACGAGTGTGTCTCAGGCCGACTGATATTCAGCTGAAATGAAAAGAGCGGATCGCCACAGCTGCCCTTTTCTTCTGTCAGACCCAATCAAGTTCAGCGGGAGTAGTTTAATTTCAACTGCGCTCACTTACTCCTCCTGTCGCTCCTCGTTCTCCTGCTGACAAATGAGACGGGCGGATTGAAAAGGTCTTCATTCATGTGAAAACGCAGCGTTTAGTGTGAATCCTAATTCACAGGTTGCATGAGATGCGGCGTCGTTTGTTTTTGAGTTTGACCAACTGTGTGTGCAAGATCTTGTATAGAGATGCACCTGATCAATCTCTTGAATGAATGATTCTTGACTCACTTATAAAAACTTAACCAAAATGTGAGAGTGTGCGACTGAATTTAGCATCCATTCGCCCAGGTGTGACCAGTAAATAGGGCTGGGTATCATATAACAAAATGTTCGATACCGGTTCATGATCAATAATATCTAGCCTAAAAGGTAGAGAAGCTACAATGAGAAACAAGGCAAACCGTTCAAACATAAGTAAGCTATCTAATAGGCAAAGTTAAAGTTAAATAGCCTAAATATATAAAGTTATGAAACTTCTCTTTGCCCTCAGCCAAAAGATTTTTTTTTGCCTTGGAACAAACTATAGTTTAATGAGACCAAAGACAGACTTCTACACAAGACGAACGATATGTCAATCTTATCCGCTAGACTAGAGACATCAGAGCCGGCGGCAAACGTCAGAAGCACTAGCCGAGGACATATTAACACCTAAATGTACATAATAGCACCTAAAATATACACATTAGCACCTAAAATATTCATATTAGCACCTAAAACGTACATAATAGCACTTAAAATGTACATATTAGGACCCAAATGTACATATTAGAACCTAAAATGTACATAATAACACCTAAAATGTACACATTAACACCTAAATGTACAAAATAGCACCTACAATGTACATATTAGCACCTAAATGTACATAATAGCACCTAAAAGGTACATAATAGCACCTAAATGTACATAATAGCACCTAAATGTACATAATAGCACCTAAAATGTACATATTAGCACCTAAAATATTCATATTAGCACCTAAAACGTACATAATAGCAATTAAAATGTACATATTAGGACCTAAATGTACATATTAGAACCTAAAATGTACATAATAACACCTAAAATGTACATATTAACACCTAAATGTACAAAATAGCACCTACAATGTACATATTAGCACCTAAAGGTACATAATAGCACCTAAAAGGTACATAATAGCACCTAAATGTACATATTAGCACCTAAAATGTACATATTAGCACCTAAAATGTACATATTAGCACCTAAATGTACATAATAGCACCTAAAAATGTACATAATAGCACATGAAATGTACATATTAGCACCTTAATGTACGTAATAGCACCTAAAATGTATATTAGCACCTAAATGTACAAAATAGAACCTAAAATGTACATAATAGCACCTAAAATGTACATATTAACACCTAAAATGTACATATTAGCACCTAAATGTACATAATAGCACCTAAATGTACATAATAACACCTAAAAATGTACATAATAGCACATGAAATGTACATATTAGCACCTTAATGTACGTAATAGCACCTAAAATGTATATTAGCACCTAAATGTACAAAATAGAACCTAAAATGTACATAATAGCACCTAAAATGTACATAGCACAAATTAGTTTCACCTTTTAACTTGAATTACTGAAATAAATGAACTTTTGCACCATATTCAAATTTTTCGAGTTTCACCTGTATGCATTTGGCAGCTTTTTTTCAAGGTGACATGCATTGCATTTAAGGTTTAGGTCCTTTTTGAACCAATCCTGGAAAACAATCGTTAGCACAGAGAGCAAAAGCTCGTTTCAGATTGTGTTACAAAACTAATTCAGAATCACTCTAAAAGCCGATAGTCAAAGGTCTATCTATGCCAGAATCGGAGATTGGTTGTTTAATGGGAATGTTGTTCCAAAGCCAACTTTTCCTATTGATTCAGGAACGTCATGCGTGGCGTCAGGCTCTTCCAGTTCCACAGATCATCACTCAAAATCAGACGCTTTTATACGAGTCTGCGAAGCACTCGTATGCTGTCGTCTGCATGAAGCGCAGGGTGATTAGCCCGTCGAGGAGCTCTCGAATCTCCAACACACAGAGCTAATCTGCCCCGTGGCCGCGATGGTGTCATCGAACCGCTTCAGCGCTGGCCTGTGGCCGCGCGTTTCCGACTGTGATAATAACACTGAAGGACCCTGAGATGCGTCAATGCCTCGTCTCTGAAGAGCCAGCGAGTGGGTGAATCAGGATCTGGAGTGCACCGCACGTGGGTGTTTAACTTTTACAACTAGCGTATGTTTTAATCCGCCCTGGTTCTCTCTCTCCCTCCCTTGACGAGTGCTTAAACTGTCAGAGAGTCGTAATTTCTAACCTCGTTCCGCCTGCATTTGAATTGCTAATCGACTGGCGTTGAGAAGCTCGGTTCACATGCACACACACTCCAGTTGGGAGTCGAGTCGCATTTATTTATACGGCGCGTTTTACAATACTAGTGTTTCAAAGCAGCTTTACAGGTAACAGCAAAATCATGCAACAGAGTTTTCTTCCATGCAGGAGAACACAGCGTCACAGTCCAGTGATCTCATAAAGATGATAAAGACTGACGTCATTAACTCATTAAGACTCTTAAAGATCATAAAGACAGATGTCATGATCTCATAAAGACTCGTTAAGATTAAGACCGACATCATTATCTCATTAAGATCAAAAAGATTATAAAGACAGACATGATATCATAAAGATTATATAGACATCATGATCTCATAAAGACTCATAAAGATTAAGACAGACATCATGATCTCATTAAGATCATAAAGATTATAAAGACAGACGTGATATCATAAAGATTATACAGACATCATGATCTCATAAAGACTCATAAAGATTATAAAGACAGACATCATTTCATAAAGATCATAAAGTCTCATGAAAATTATAGACAGACATCATCTCAAAGACTCATAAGGATTATAAAGACGTGCATCATGATTTCATAAAGACTCAAAGTCTCATAAAGATTATAAAGACAGACGTCATGATCTCATAAAGACTCATAAAGATTATAAAGACAGACAACATGATCTCATAAAGACTCATAAAGATTATAAAGAGACATAAAGATTATAAAGACAGACATCATGATTTCATAAAGATCATAAAGTCTCATGAAGATTATAAAGACAGACGTCATGATCTCATAAAGACTCATAAAGATTATAAAGAGACATAATCTCATAAAGATCATTAAGACTCATTAAGATTATAAAGACAGGTGTCATGATCTCATTAAGATCATAACGATTATAAAGACAGACGTCACGAACTCAAAGACTCATAAAGATTATAAAGACAGACGTCATGATCTCATAAAGACTCATAAAGATTATAAAGACAGACATCATGATCTCATAAAGACTCATAAAGATTATAAAGAGACATAATCTCATAAAGATCATTAAGACTCATTAAGATTATAAAGACAGATGTCATGATCTCATTAGGGCTGTATTCAACCAAAGAAATCCTTAGTCGACCAAAGTCGAGTCCTGCACAATGATTAGTCGACTAAAAAAAAAAAAAAAAAACGTGATGTTTTGATTAAACATTTTTTAAACAATTGTCATTGAGTATTTATAAAACAACAACGAAAAAACATCACAAATAAATAAAACTATAATAATAATACAATTCTTTGAAAATTAAGTGATTTTTTAACTGCAAAAACTGAAGAGCTCTGTCCTAGGTCTATAGTAACAATTGCGCACCTGACCACACCACACGCTGCAAAAAATAGAACTGCTATCTGCCACATAATGAAAAATCCCAACAAAAGCTCAAATACAGGCTTTATATTCTTCTTTACTTTCAAAGCTATGGGTTAACTTTCGTCCTGACGATCAAGGCGTTTTAAACAACACACAAAAAAACCCAAATAACTTAAAAGCAATCCTAATAATAGGCTGTAGGACCTCGTATAGGTTTATTTTCGTTTTGTTGCATTATTTAGGCTATTTTCAAATGCGTCAAGTGTACAAATAAAAACGAAAACATTAAGAAAACACAATCTATTGAGTCAGCATGATATAGCCGTTAAAAGGCTGCTCACGTCTTTTGCGCGCTCAAGTTCGATTTCAAATGTAGGCGCGCGACTTGCGCGCTCATAATGGAGCAACGCGAGCGCCTCCCTCCACAGTCTTGTCGTCTTTGTTTTAAAATGCAGCCAGACAAAAGATTTAGATTTCCTGGACATTGTGTCGACTAAAGCCAAAACAAGCAGCGTTCTAACTGAATGAATACAGGATCCCTTACCGAGCGCGAGCAGCAGCGCAGCCAGCCACAGGTGCGGTTCCCGAGTGTGTGCGGTAAACTGTGGTGCAGTTACAAAAATAGCCTAAATTAAAGCATTTTAAAGTTGGGAACAAAACATAGGCTAATTATATTTAGAATACAGTAATAAATAACTGCTTATAAATGAATAAATATCAAGGAGTAAATCTTTGAAAAATTCTTTCTATTGGTAAAAAAAAAAAAAAATGCAACTGGTCGACCAATAAGAATGTCAGTCGACCAAGACGGCATCGACCGATTAGTCGACTAAACGACTAAAGTTGACAGCCCTAGATCTCATTAAGATCATAACGATTATAAAGACAGACGTCACAAACTCAAAGATTCATAAAGATTATAAAGACAGATGTCATGATCTCATTAAGATCATAACGATTATAAAGACAGACGTCACAAACTCAAAGACTCATAAAGATTATAAAGACAGATGTCATGATCTCATAAAGACTCGTAAATAAAGATTATAAAAACTCATAAAGATTATAAAGACAGACGTCATGATTTCATAAAGATCATAAAGACTCATAAAGATTATAAAGACAGACATCATGATCTCATAAAGACTCATAAAGATTATAAAGACAGACGTCATGATCTCATAAAGATTATAAAGACCGACAACATGATCTCATAAAGACTCATAAAGATTATAAAGAGACATAATCTCATAAAGATCATTAAGACTCATTAAGATTATAAAGACAGGTGTCATGATGTCATTAAGATCATAACGATTATAAAGACAGACGTCACGAACTCAAAGACTCATAAAGATTATAAAGACAGATGTCATGATCTCATAAAGACTCATAAAGATTATAAAGAGACATAATCTCATAAAGATCATTAAGACTCATTAAGATTATAAAGACAGGTGTCATGATGTCATTAAGATCATAACGATTATAAAGACAGACGTCACGAACTCAAAGACTCATTAAGATTATAAAGACAGATGTCATGATCTCATTAAGATTATAAAGACAGACATCATCTCATAAAGACTCATAAGGATTATAAAGACAGACAACATGATCTCATAAAGACTCATAAAGATTATAAAGAGACATAATCTCATAAAGATCATTAAGACTCATTAGGATAGACAGATGTCATGATCTCATTAAGATCATAACGATTATAAAGACAGACGTCACGAACTCAAAGACTCATAAAGATTATAAAGACAGATGTCATTATCTCATAAAGACTCATAAAGATTATAAAGAGACATAATCTCATAAAGATCATTAAGACTCATTAAGATTATAAAGACAGGTGTCATGATCTCATTAAGATCATAACGATTATAAAGACAGACGTCACGAACTCAAAGACTCATAAAGATTATAAAGACAGATGTCATTATCTCATAAAGACTCATAAAGATTATAAAGAGACATAATCTCATAAAGATCATTAAGACTCATTAAGATTATAAAGACAGATGTCATGATCTCATTAAGATTATAAAGACAGACATCATCTCATAAAGACTCATAAGGATTATAACGACAGACAACATGATCTCATAAAGATTCATAAAGATTATAAAGAGACATAATCTCACAAAGATCATTAAGACTCATTAAGATAGACAGATGTCATGATCTCATTAAGATCATAACGATTATAAAGACAGACGTCATGAACTCATAAAGACTCATAAAGATCATAAAGATTATAAAGACAGATGTCATGATTTCATAAAGACTCATAAAGATTATAAAGACAGACAGGATTTTTAAAAATCATAAAGTCTCAAAGATTATAAAGTCAGACATGATCTTATAAAGATCATAAAGACTCAAAGATTATAAAGTCAGACATGATCTCATAAAGATCATAAAGACTCAAAGATTATAAAGTCAGACATGATCTTATAAAGATCATAAAGACTCAAAGATTATAAAGTCAGACATGATCTCATAAAGACTCATAAAGATTTTAAAGACAGACGTCATGATCTTCTGAGGTGTAAATGTGTGTCAGCGGTGTCGTTCTCATCTCTCTCGGGTGAATGTACTTCAATTAGACTTGAAAGGCAGCGGGAAAACACTGTTGCTAACAGTCGTTGACCTTTGACCCCACACTGATGCCGTATTCACTCTGACAGGCCTTTAGAGCGCCGGTAATTATTTCTTACTGATGGCCTAATCCATCAAGCAAGACGCAGGGAATACATGAGAAGAGCTGCGTTTTTCCTTTAGGTGTGTGTGTGTGTGTGTGTTGATCTCCCATAAGTCCCTGCGGCCACAACCTCCTGTGGTTTGCCAGAAAGTTTTGTCAAAAGTATGAGTATAATATCTAAAGGCCTCCTTTAGTCAATAATTGAATCTTTTTAAATTACATTTTCCTTGAAAAAAAAAATTCTTCATGCCTTCAGTATCTTGAATGTAACTTGCCTCATTTAGTATGCGCAGTTCTATGAATATGCAAATGAGCCCCGCCCCCACCCTCTCCCTCACTCAGAGATCCACTGGTTGTCGATGAAACGTTGATCTGATTGGTTACAAGGTGGTTTGTGACGTCAGAAACACCAGCGATTTCAAAGCGTGTTTTTGAGGTTCACTGCAGTTTTAAGGAGGAAATACTCTCGACTTATCAACTTACACACAGTGTGTGTTAAAGCGCATTAAAAATTTACATATAAACAACATTTAAGACTTGATTTTCAACACAGGGGGACTTTAAGGGTTCAAACTCCTAACGAATTTATGATGCTAACTGCAAAGTCTAAACTATCAGCCATTTCAACAGCAGAGCAGCTCACGTAGACGCTGGAGAAGAGCCCGAGTGAAAGTGAACACACGACTGCATTATTCAACAAAGGCCGATTAGTTGACGACTGCAGATAAGCTTCATCTTCATTCACCGCACGTCTCGTCTTTGCAGAAATCCTTCAGCGCGTTGAACTGCGATCCAGGGCCAGGTTAAAGTGTGCAGACTACGCTCCTGCTTCTCCAAATTAACCTTATCTAGTTCACCTTTTCCCTCACTCCAACTCTCTATTTTATCTCTCTCTGTGTGTGTGTGTGTTTTATAAAGTTAAAGAATCACATGGTTCTAGACCAAGGGTTCTCAACAACCCTAGTGGGAAAAAAGTATACTTTCACCAGGACACGGGTGAAACTCGAAAAATGAGAATATGGTTGTTATGTGTGTGTGTGTGTACTATTGAGCGATTAGTGTGTGTGCTATTTCTTTTGAGTTACAGATGGCGAGGTAGAGTTGTACAGCGAAAAGCAAAGTGACGTCACGGGAGTTCCTGCTATTTAAGCGGTGCCGGTTCTGATGTCACGGCTCTCTCTCTCTCACTGCTCTCTCACAGCCCGCTCTCCTCTTCTCTCCGCCTAATTACCAGCTGGGGTGATCACCTGTGGGTTGTCGTCTCGCCATGCGGGAGCGAGGCGAATGATTGTTTTCTTTTGATTCTAGTTTATTTGTTTAAACCAGGTAGTGGCTTTATTTTCCTTTGTACACTTTTTATTATTTATTTAGTTTAGTGAAGGGAAGCAGCTGCCCGGAAGACTCACCCGTTTTATTTCTTTTCGGGAGCCAGGTAAGATCTCTCCTGACTGAAGTACAGGGTTAGTAAGGGTATCTGTTTTCCCTTTATGGGCCCTACCTGTGTTATCTTTATTTTGCTGAATTTATGATTTATTGTCCACTCAACTCTCAAGGCCTGTCTAATTAAAAATATGGTGTGTTAACGCCAGAAACGCTAAATCGTCTGTGATTCCTATATGTTCGGTCTTTTATCTATGTGAGAATTTATAACGAGCTGAACTGGATTGAGGGCTGTAACATATTTGGGGGCTCGTCCGGGATCGATGAACGAATTTTGTGTGGCTTTGTTTAATCTGCTCACACTTTGTAGTTGTTACTTCGGTAACTTTGTATAATCACAGTCGATTGGCGTGAATTTTTTTTTTTACTCGTGTAGTGCTCGTTTTTTGTTTCCTCTCTTAACCCAAACGTTAGATCTGACCATGTTCGAATTAACTAACTTTATTGCAGATCCGACGCAAGATGAGCTGTTCAAAATCAACAGGGTAGATCTTACGAAAATTGCTGCTCACTTTAAGGTTGGTTTCCGTAAAACTATAACTAAACGTGAGTTACAGATATTGCTTCTTGATTCATTGCATGAATTGGGCGTTTTTGGTGATGAGGAAAAGATGATGGATTATCCTGATTCAGTTGAGGGTGGTTCAGAGGATCTTGCATTGCAGATTAAGAAATTGGAGCTGCAAGCTAAGGAGCACGACAGAGTTTTGTTGAGGGAGAGAGAAGAATGGGAGCGTGAGAAAGAGAGACAAATGAATCGTGAGAGACATGAACTTGAGTTGAAAAGGTTAGAAATGGAGCAAGCGTGCCGCCTGAAAGAAATGGAGCTGAAATCTCGTGAAAGAGGTTTAACAGATACTTCTGATTTCGACGTGAGTCGTAATATTCGTATGGTTCCTCAGTTTCGAGAGCAAGAGGTAGATAAGTTTTTTGCTCTTTTTGAACGCGTTGCTAACAATATGAAATGGCCGAAAACATTTTGGCCCATGTTGTTGCAGTGTGTTTTTGTGGGTAAAGCCCAAGAAGCTTTTTCTTCTTTATCAGTTGAGGAGAGTCTTGATTACGATCAGGTGAAGGTGTCCGTTCTTAGAGTGTATGAGCTGGTTCCCGAAGCTTATCGTCAGAAATTTCGTAACCTTCGGAAAACTAATGAGACTTACGTTGAGTTCGCTCGGGAGAAGGAGTCAATGTTTGATCGTTGGTGCGTTTCTATGAAAGTGAAAACTTTCGAAGAGCTCCGTGAACTGATTATTTTAGAGGAATTTAAAAACTGCTTACCCGAACGCGTTGTAACTTATTTAAATGAGCAAAAAGTTTTGAAATGTTCCGCTGCTGCCGCGTTGGCTGATGAATATGTGCTTACACATAAAAATGTGTTTAGCGTAACACCAAAGATTCCATCAGTTAACAGTCATCGGTCTTCTCAGCGTAACTTGGAACGCCCTCTGCCTGTCGACAAAGTGGCGGTGAGTTCTGATAAATCCGTGTTCTCACCTGTTTGTTTTTATTGTAAGAAACGTGGACACATTATTTCTGAGTGTAATGTGCTCAAAAAGAAGAATAATGTTCCTAAACCAGTAGGTCTGTTGATGACGTCCTCGTCACAGGTGGAAGGACTGCAGTCGTTGGCTTCTGATGCTGACATGTGGAAAGATGAGGGATATGTGCCGTTCATGATGGACGGATTCGTATCTTTGGCAGGTAAAGATGATTTACGTAAACCAGTCAAGATACTTCGTGATACAGGCGCTGCTCAGAGTTTTATTCTGGAGGGAGTATTGCCGTTGTCTGATGAGAGCTTTATTGGTTCAAGCGTCTTGGTACAGGGTTTTGAAATGGGCTTTGTGAAGGTACCTTTGCATGAGATTGAAATTGAGTCTTCCCTTGTTGTTGGCCGCGTTGTGGTTGGAGTGCGACCGTGTCTTCCTGTTCGAGATGTCACATTTATTTTAGGAAATGACTTAGCGGGAGGAAAAGTTTTTGCTAGCCCTGAGGTAACTGATGTTCCTCTACCTGGTACTTCTATTGATGCATTAGCTCAGACATATCCTGAGGTTTTCCCCTCATGTGCTGTTACTCGCGCTATGACCCAGAGACTGAAAGATAACAATCTTTGTGAATCAGAAAGTGAGTGGAATTTTGATTTGAGTGATACGTTCCTCTCTAATGCAGATTTTTGTCAGGTTAAGTGTTCAGACTTTGTTGACGGTTTAGACCTCGCCGTTAATAAGCGAGATGAACACTCTATGGGGCTCAATGGATTGTCTCTGTCTCGCGAGCAGCTTATTGTTGAACAGAGGAAAGATGAGAAAACGTCATCCCTCTTTGAAGCTGTTGTTCCTGTGGAGCAACTCGAACAGGTATCGCAAGGTTACTTTGTTGAAGATGGGGTGTTGATGAGGAAGTGGAGACCACCTACTGCATCTGCTGATGATGAGTGGCAAGTCGTCAAGCAGATAATAGTTCCCTCCTCGTACCGCTCTGAGATTTTGAGCCTTGCGCATGATAGCCCGTTTGCCGGTCATTTAGGAGTGAATAAAACATACGACCGTATCCTCCGTAATTTTTTCTGGCCTGGTTTGAAAACCGATGTTGCGAGTTATTGCCGAAGTTGTCATGTGTGCCAAATGACGGGAAAACCGAACCAGAATATCCCACCCGCTCCATTACATCCAATTCCTGCTTTTAGTGAACCATTTGAGCGGGTGATGATTGACTGTGTCGGTCCTTTGCCTCGTACTAAGTCAGGAAATCAATACTTGCTGACCATAATGTGCTCGTCAACACGTTTTCCAGAGGCAATCCCTCTGCGTAAAATTACTGCACCAGTGATTGTGAAATCTCTTGTAAAGTTTTTCTCACTGTTTGGTCTTCCGCGTACTATTCAATCGGACCAAGGTACGAATTTTATGTCACGTGTGTTTAAACAAGCTCTGGAGCAGTTGCATATACAACATCGTACGTCAAGTTGTTACCATCCTGAAAGCCAGGGCGCACTTGAAAGGTTCCATCAGACTTTAAAGTCAATGTTGCGCGCGTTCTGTCTTGAGTTTCAGAAGGATTGGGACGACGGGGTACCCATGGTTATGTTCGCCGTGCGAGAGGTTGTGCAGGAGTCGTTGGGCTTTAGTCCGGCTGAACTGGTGTTCGGGCATACTGTCCGTGGTCCACTTAAAGTGATTAAAGATCATTGGACTAGTGACCCAACTCCTAACATTCTTGACTATGTTTCAGGATTTCGTTTCAAGTTGCGTCGTGCATGTGAGTTGGCCAAAGAGAATTTGGAGATTTCTCAGCGACGAATGAAAAAACGTTATGATCGTTGTGCTAAACTTCGTAGCTTTGCTCCTGGCGACAAGGTGTTAGTGCTGATGCCAGTGCCTGGGTCTGCATTGCAAGCTCGTTATTATGGTCCTTACCCAGTCAAAGAAAAGGTGAGTGAGCTTGATTATGTTATCTCGACGAATGACCGAAGAAAGAAAACTCGTCTTTGTCATATTAACATGCTTAAACCGTACTTCGAAAGACCGCCAGAATGGTCTGGTAGGAAGTCGGCTGTGTTGACTGTTTTACCTACAGACTTTCCGGTGACCGAGGGACCGGTGCTGTCCAGTGCTGATGTACCTGAGGATGGGGTGCTGTCCAGTGCTGAATCTTTCATCCGCCCAGAGTGTCCTTTATCGGACAACGTTGCTGTTGCCACTTGTGAAGGGGATGTTGAGTTTCCTGCTGCAGAACTGGTTGCGGGAAGGTTGAAGAATTCTTCGATAATTCGAACTTTGGACTCGCATTTTTCACATTTAACTGTAACTGAACGAGCTGATGTGATTAGTATTATTCGGAAGTATGAGAATTTGTTCTCTGATGTTCCCTCGTGTACCTCATTAATAGAGCATGATATCGACGTTGGCAATTCGTTGCCTATTAAACAACACGCATATCGTGTGAGCCCTGAAAAGAGAACTCAGCTGCAACACGAGGTAAACTTTATGCTCGAAAATGATATCGCCGAGCCCAGTTTTAGTCCTTGGAGCTCCCCCTGCTTGTTGGTCAAAAAGACTGACGGTACATTTCGTTTTTGTACTGATTTTAGACGCGTTAATGCTGTAACGAAACCCGATAGTTATCCATTGCCGCGTATGGAAGATTGCGTGGATCATGTTGGAAATGCTGCGTTCGTCACTAAAATCGATCTGCTTAAAGGTTACTGGCAGGTGCCTTTGTCAGATCGCGCAAAAGAGATTAGTGCGTTCGTAACACCAGATCATTTCCTACATTACAAAGTAATGGCTTTCGGCTTACGAAACGCTCCGGCAACCTTTCAGAGATTGGTTAATCGTGTCATCAAAGGTATGCATAATGTTGAAGCGTATTTGGATGACTTAGTCATTTACAGCGCGTCTTGGTCAGAACATGTGGAGCAACTCGAGGAGCTGTTCAGTCGTTTGTCTCGAGCTAACCTCACAGTGAATTTAGTGAAGTGCGAATTTGGTCGCGCCACGGTCACCTATCTGGGAAAAATCGTCGGTAGCGGTCAGGTTCGACCTGTTGAGTCTAAGGTGGAGGCTATCACCAATTTTCCCATGCCCACCACGCGTCGGGAGCTCCGTCGATTTTTAGGAATGGTCGGATACTACAGAAGTTTTTGCAAAAATTTTTCTGTCGTCGCTTCTCCTTTAACCGACCTACTTAGTCCAAAAGTTGCGTTTAAATGGACCGAGACTTGTCAGTTGAGTTTTGAGAAAATCAAAGCACTTTTGGTTTCTTCTCCTGTTTTGTCAGCTCCTGACTTTTCTACTCCGTTTTTTCTTGCTGTTGATGCAAGTGACACTGGTGCTGGAGCTGTACTCCTTCAACTAGATCAGGCTGGTGTTGAGCATCCTGTTTGCTACTTTTCACGCAAATTTAATAAACATCAGCGAGGTTACTCCACTATTGAGAAGGAGGTGCTCGCCCTTGTCCTTGCCATTCAACATTTTGATGTTTACATTGCTTCTGTTACGCACCCACTGATTGTTTACACGGATCACAATCCCTTGACTTTTATTAGTCGAATGAAAAACAATAATCAACGACTGATGCGTTGGAGTTTGTTTTTACAGACTTTTGAGTTGGACATTCGTCACATTCGGGGTAAGGATAACGTGATTGCTGACGCTTTGTCTCGTACTTGAATTAATTGTAGGTTATTCTGAGGTAAGCTGATTTCATCCCTACAATTAATCATTTAAGGGTGAGGGTGTTATGTGTGTGTGTGTGTACTATTGAGCGATTAGTGTGTGTGCTATTTCTTTTGAGTTACAGATGGCGAGGTAGAGTTGTACAGCGAAAAGCAAAGTGACGTCACGGGAGTTCCTGCTATTTAAGCGGTGCCGGTTCTGATGTCACGGCTCTCTCTCTCTCACTGCTCTCTCACAGCCCGCTCTCCTCTTCTCTCCGCCTAATTACCAGCTGGGGTGATCACCTGTGGGTTGTCGTCTCGCCATGCGGGAGCGAGGCGAATGATTGTTTTCTTTTGATTCTAGTTTATTTGTTTAAACCAGGTAGTGGCTTTATTTTCCTTTGTACACTTTTTATTATTTATTTAGTTTAGTGAAGGGAAGCAGCTGCCCGGAAGACTCACCCGTTTTATTTCTTTTCGGGAGCCAGGTAAGATCTCTCCTGACTGAAGTACAGGGTTAGTAAGGGTATCTGTTTTCCCTTTATGGGCCCTACCTGTGTTATCTTTATTTTGCTGAATTTATGATTTATTGTCCACTCAACTCTCAAGGCCTGTCTAATTAAAAATATGGTGTGTTAACGCCAGAAACGCTAAATCGTCTGTGATTCCTATATGTTCGGTCTTTTATCTATGTGAGAATTTATAACGAGCTGAACTGGATTGAGGGCTGTAACAATGGTGCAAAAGTTCATTTCAGTAATTCAACTTAAAAGGTGAAACTAATATATTATATACACTCTTAGAAGAAAAGGTTCTATATAGAACATTAAAAGGTTCTATCAGCGCTACATATTAAATTGGAACCCCTAAAAGGTTCAATACACTCTTAAAAAAAGGGTTCCTCTGGGTTCTAGAACCCTGGGGTTCCATACTTTGCCAATAGAACCTTTTACCAAAAAAAATGGTTCTATATAGAACCATTTTGGAGTTCCATATATGAAGCGGGGGATGGAACCATTTCTGGTTCTAAATAGAACCATTTCTTCTAAGAAATGTCTTCTATAGACTCATTACATGCAAAGTGAGATATTTCATATATATATATATATATGAAGAGTTCAGATGCAAAAGCCTCTAAATGCCATTTGAAATTTTCTTCTTTAATGATGATTTTTATCAAACTTGTATATTTAAGTTCAGTAATTACACTTAAATGGCGATGATAATTACCTATTAATTGTTATTTAAGTGAAATTACTGAACTTTAATATACAAGTTTGATAAAAATCATCATTAAAGAAGAAAATTTCAAATGGCATTTAGAGGCTTTTGCATCTGAACTCTTCATATATATATATATATATTTAAGTAAAGTGCAAATTCACACAAAAAAAAATAAATAATAAATTTGCTAAAGTACAATTGTTGAAAAGGTTGTATTGTGAAAATAGGTAAAAGAATGATTATACTTTAATATATTTAAAGATTGTTAGTATATTTGCAATGCACTATTAAAAAGGGGAATATATTTAAAAATTTTCCATGTACTTTTCTGTAATGCACTTTCTGTAAAGCTGCTTTGAAACAATATGCATTGTGAAGCGCATACACAATGTGTGATGCATTGCGTATGCGCTTTACAAATAAACTTGAAGTGAATTTACTTGAATTAAAATTCAATAAATTACTTTTTTTTCAGGGATTAGTGATTCAAATATACTCTAATCTAAATTAAAATGCTGACAATAAAAATAAAACAAAATGAAATCACATTTCCCTCGTTCTAAAAACTTCAGGAATGGCAGGTTTTCAAACGAACAACATTTTCCTCATTTTTGACATATTTGGCAAATTAAATCCCATAATAAACGCTGTAAATTTCAGTATTAATTGTGCAGTATTGACATGCACATAATATCCCCGCTGACCTGTGTGTGAAACATGCTAATAACGTCTGCGGTTCGTATTCACACACAAGCTATCAGTCAGCAGGACAGCACAAGAGCATCATGGGAAATGATTTATTCAGGAGAGCCACAGAGTCTCTTTACACACACTTACTCCTCTTCATCTGTCCTGCTCGTTTATTGATTAATTCATGGCCTTTATTAAAGTTTCACAAGCTGACCGATTGTCCTCCGCCATCCCGAACTCTCCGGTTGATCTTTAAACCAACGAGTCGCTCGGTAAATGTGGAAAAAGCTCCCGGAATCATCATTATCCTCCGGATCACACACGAGGTTATCACGGGATCAGCTTGGAGGACTTAATGAGGGTCCATAATGAGCCTCGTCATGGAGGAGGAACATGTAATGCTCAGTGTATAATCAGGCCTGTGGAGGCGTAGACTCACTTCTGTTCTGCATCACGTCCGTCTTTGGACTTTAATGTTTATTTAAACTCTGAACTCTGTGTCTGTAATCTTCTACACTCTTAACATGTTACATGTAGTTACTATAGTAATAACTACCCTAATCCTATAGTAAGTACGAACGGCCAAAACGCACAAAAAGTTTCAAGTTTTTAGTTGAAAATGGTCCCCCCAGTTTTACATTAAACTTTGTGAATTAAGCAATTTGTAAATAAATATGTATTTTTTTTACTAGAAGAAATTAAAATAACCTGTTAAACAGAAGTATTATGCAATCATTTAAGACATTTCTCACTCTAGAACCTAGAGTTCCAGATAAGAACCATTTTTTCATCACGGGTTCTTTAAAATTGAGTCATGGTTCCATATACAATCTTTTTAGCTTAACAGATTCTATACAACTGAATCAAGAAACATTTTGATATCACCGTTCTCTAAAACTGAGTCAAGAACCCTAGGGTTCCATATAGAACCATTTTGACTTAATAGGTTCTTTAACTAATACATAGAACCTGTTTGGCATAAGAGGTTCTTTAAAACTGAGTCAAGAACCCCAATGTTCCTTAAAGAACCATCACTGGTTCTTTAACATTGATTCTAGAACCCAGGTGTTCCATATTGAACCATTTTGACATTATGGGTTTTTTAAAACTAATATATAGATCCTTTTTGGCATAAAATGTTCTTTAAAACTGAGTCAAGAACCCTAGGCTTCTATATAGAACCTTTTTGGCATAACATATTCTATAAAACTGAGTTAAGGAACCTCAGTGTTCCTTAAAGAACCATCACTGGTTCTTTAACATTGATTCTAGAACCCAAGTGTTTCATATTGAACCATTTTGACATTGTGGGTTCTTTAAAACTAATATATAGATTTTTTTTGGCATAAAATGTTCTTTAAAACTGAGTCAAGAACCCTAGGCTTCTATATAGAACCTTTTTGGCATAACATATTCTATAAAACTGAGTTAAGAACCTCAGTGTTCCTTAAAGAACCATCACTGGTTCTTTAACATTGATTCTAGAACCCAAGTGTTTCATATTGAACCATTTTGACATTGTGGGTTCTTTAAAACTAATATATAGATCTTTTTTTGGCATAAAATGTTCTTTAAAACTGAGTCAAGAACCCTAGGCTTCTATATAGAACCTTTTTGGCATAACATATTCTATAAAACTGTGTCAAGAACCTCAGGGTTCCATAAAGAACCTTTTTACCGTAACAAGTTCTATAAAACTGAGTCAAGAACCCTAGGGTTCTATATAGAACCATTTTGACATTATGGGTTCTTTAAATTAAAACTAATATATGACCTTTTTGGCATTCTTTAAAACTGAGTCAAGAACCCAAGGGTTCCATATAGAACCATTTTACATTATGGGTTTTTTAAAACTAATATATAGATCTTTTTTGGCATAAAATGTTCTTTAAAACTGAGTCAAGAACCCTAGGCTTCTATATAGAACCTTTTTGGCATAACATATTCTATAAAACTGATTCAAGAAACTCAGGATTCCATAAAGAACCTTTTTACCGTAACAGGTTCTATAAAACCGAGTCAAGAACCCTAGGGTTCTATATAGAACCATTTTGACATTATGGCTTCTTTAAATTAAAACTAATATATGACCTTTTTGGCATTCTTTAAAACTGAGTCAAGAACCCAAGGGTTCCATTTAGAATCGTTTTGACATGATGGGTTCTTTAATATAGAACTTTTTTTGGCATAAAATGTTCTTTAAAACGGAGTCAAGAACCCTAGGCTTCTATATAGAACCTTTTTGGCATAACATATTCTATAAAACTGATTCAAGAACCTCTGGGTTCCATAAAGAACCTTTTTACCGTAACAGGTTCTATAAAACCGAGTCAAGAACCCTAGGGTTCTATATAGAACCATTTTGACATTATGGCTTCTTTAAATTAAAACTAATATATGACCTTTTTGGCATTCTTTAAAACTGAGTCAAGAACCCAAGGGTTCCATATAGAACCATTTTGACATGATGGGTTCTTTAAAAAACTTTATAAAAACTATATTTATCTTTATAAAACTGAGAATCCATCTAGAATCTTTTTATCATAACAGGACCTATAAAATTGAAAAATTTGATCAAATTCTATATAGAACCTTTTTTTTTGTAGGAGTGTAGTCTAAATACTGTATTCCAGCTGCTGTATAGGATCAGTCCATCAGTTAAGTGCATCCTAATTGCTGAGAACAAAATGCGTCTCCTCTGTGATGCACTTTTATCTTGTCCTGTTTCGGTGTTTGCAGAATGAACTGGAGCACGGCGAAGAGAAAACAACTCTGACTATGAAATATTACTTTCATTTGTGTGCAATAATAGAAGCAAAAGACAACATTAGTCCTCGGCGAGCCTCTGTGTTTCCCAACGGGATCCTGTTCATTTTGCTCCAATAAAGTCCCAGAAATTAGAGCAGTTGAAGACTCAAACACATGCAGTCATTAGCTCAGGAATCAGTCCAACAAAACATTATTTTTAGAAGAACAGTTTTTCTAAGGACTAGTTCATCCAGAAACAAGTCGCTCGTTATTTACTTGCTTTCATGTCACTCGTTTTTTTGTAAAACACAACGCCGTAGCCTAATCTTTAAAAAGATCAAGTCAGATTTATTATTTCTATAGTGCTTTATTACAATACCGATTGCATAAAAGCAGCTTCATAGTAATACACAGTAAAATAACAGAATGATGTGAGCTTTTGCTTTGTGTGAGAAACACTCTGAAATCTCATTTTTCAAATCAATAATGTGCCACTTCAAACCACTTTATTTTTGAACACGCATTTCCATAAATAAGATTTCAGCAATTTGACATATCTGCTTTATAATGTCTGGGTGAACTATTGCTTCAGATGCACCTCTACTGTCGGTTCTTTCTGCAGGATTTGCATCAGACGCAGCCGAGACACAAAACATATAAAAATGTCCAAAAGTAATCTCAAATAGACATTTATCTGACCGATTCATCAAACTGCAGTTTATGGAAGCCTTTATTAGAACGTAAAATCATGCTCCGGAAAATTGTAATAATGACATTAAAAAAAATCATAATTATTATGAACTGAGGTAAATTATGACATAGGCTCGTAATTCATAAATTTGACATGCTAAATCCCAAAAATGTAATTATATTCAAAAAATGTCTTGTGTCATAAATTAAGTATGACTTTTTAGGTTAATTTTGACTTTTCATCTCATATGTCATAATGTTGACTTTTTTTTTTATGTCATCATTATTATGATATACTCTCATATAGGATATATAAGAGTATATCCTAATTTGGATTTTTTTTTATGTCAAATAACTTCTTATAACTTAAGTCATAATTACGATTATGTATGTTATCCTTTCGGCTTTTTATCATTAATTTGATTTGTCATAATTTTGACCTCATCTAATAACTATGACTTATATTGTAAATTCAACTTTTGATCTCATAATTTGTTCGAAATGTTGAGTTTTTGTAAATTTTTGTATTTCAATTCTGACATTTTATGACATCATCTCATGTCATAAAGCCCCGTTCACACTACATGTGACTTATTGCATGGACACAATTACAGAACATGAACAGAAGATAAATAAAAAAAATTAAAAAAACACTACATGTGACTTTGTCACTGCAGGTCGCGAGTGTCTGCGCTGGAGGGCGTTCCCCACTACTGGTTGCCTAGTAATGTTTGTGAGTGACATTCACGGATGTTACTCTATGTTAGACAACAAATGCGTGTTATTGCCGCTACAAACAAATATTTTGGAAGGAAAAGTCGAAATATAAATGGAATCAGTACATAAAATGCATAATATGAAAGCCATGGCTCTTTGCCATCGCGGCTATTTAACTGCAGCAAACGTGCAAATACCGGTCTATCTGTGTTCCCGAAACCATTCAGTCACGGAGTCAGTACGGTGAACACCACTGTATGTGCACGGAGATATATCATCCATTATAGGACAGTTTCTGACTGCTAAAATGATTCTTCTCAGTCAGAATCAGCACTGAAGAGTGACGCGCTCCAAAGACTTCACTCCTATTGGTTGTCGCTCGCGAAAATCTCTCTTAATTTGCATAAAGTAAAAAATTTCTCGACTTTGTCGGTTCGCTGGACACGCCCCTCCGGTCGCCAACTGTCGCGACCGCGTGTGTCGCCGGAAGTCGCCCGCTCTATTTTCATAGGCGCCACAACAACAAAAATATTATTTTAATGTGTGTAGATTGCGTAATATGCGTGTATATAAAAGTAAGAATGGAAAATAATAGACCAGAAATATAATGACAAAAATGTTTAAATATAGCCTATAGCCTACATAAATTAATGTATATGTGACACAAAAAGGCTGTTTAATATTTTGGCCGGTAAAAAAAAATATGCTTGGCTGGTGGATTTTTTCATCTACCAGTCCCCGGCAGGTGAACCAAAAAGTTTATTTCGGACCCTCACAGCACACACGAGCATGGCACAGCGGCCAAAAACACACGCACACACGAGCATGGCACAGCGGCCGGACGCACACAACACAACTGCTTAATAAAGAAAAAGGCCAAATGACCAAAACCACAATAGAATATAGCCTATACCGTATTTTCCGCACTATAAGGCGCACTTAAAAGCCTTTAATTTTCTCAAAAACAGTGCGCCTTATAATCCGGAGAGCTTTATATATGGATCAATTGGTTGATAACGCTCCGCGTTATTAAATTCACCCGCCAACTCGCGCTCTTGTCCATCTTATGCCCGCTCTGTCACACGGCCAGTTCAACCTCGTACAAATCACTGTCCCCGGCGCCGCTCGCGCGACACAGAATGTTCATAAAGCACTCCCCGTTCAGCGCTCAACGCAGTTTGCTTCGCACTCCACTCAAATCGCTAGCCTGGCTAGTCCTGGCTGCTAAACTATTGTTGAAGATCGGCTCAGGAGTCATGTCGGTCGCTCATATTCCCAACTGTATATTTACTGATTCTTGTGATGAATAGAACATTTTGAGCCCCTTTGTGCACTCGTGCAGGAGGTTGGTGTGTCAGTTTTACATGTTGTAAATCATACAAATTGGTTGTGATTTTTTAAAAATAATTGTCATAAATAAAAATGTGAAAAACCATACTTTGAAGATATTTGATTTTCAGTTTTAGATGGCAATGGTTGATTTGTTTTACAAAAAAAAAATGCCACATAAAAATGTACAAACACATACTTTGAAGACCATAATTAAGGTAATTAAGAAACAATAAGACGTAATATGAAAAATTGTTGTTTATTATCACATCTGCAGATAGAGACAGACTGATCATTCACTAGCTGCTACAGCATTTGCGGCAGATCAGAAACGACCACAGTGGCGTATTTGTAATGATTAGACACAGCTTCCACCGTGAATGAATATATCACTGTCCTTCGTGTCAAATATACATTTCGAATTAATAATTGTTCCTAGATTAACAAAACCTGAGGCGCTCGTTGACTGAAATCCTATTGTAAACATAATCCTCTGATCATTCGAACTTGTTGTTTCCAGCCATTTCGGCGCGTGACATACGTCACTCACGACACCCCGTTAGCGATTGGCTATGGCAGATCGTGAGTGACTTTGGGCAGATCCAATAGATTTGAACTTTAATAGTGAACCCGCCTACAAGGAAGGAAACGTTTCTCAATGGAGCGGTTCCAGACTCTATGTGGAAATGAAATGAACTAGAGTCTGGTTGAACCAGGCTATCAAATCGCCTCCCTCGCTCCAAAAAACGTAAAAAAAAAAAAAAAAAAAAAATCTGCATTAGCCTAATTGTATTTCACTTTTGGGTTTTGGCTTTACCCTATGAAGAACTAAAGACCAACAACAACATTTTCCAAACAGAAATGTTTCATTTCAAATTACAAATTCGGACTAGCCTATATGTAAGAACAGGAATGTAGCATACACAAAAAGTCCTGTAAAATTAAACGAATAAATGGGCCTAATAATATGAATAAAAATTATATAAACAACAATATACACAAAAGTTTTAAAAGTAAATTATAGACCATAATTTTGATAACTGCACTTTTGCTCAATGTGCACAATAAAAAATGTAAATGGGCTTATAACCATTGTACACACAAACTGCTGTAAAATTAAACGAATAAATGGGCCTAATAATATAACTAAAAATTATATCAACAAAAACGTAAAAAATATAAATACATAAATGTTTAAAAGTAGGCTAATTAATTATTAGGCCAGCCTATATAAATCGGCTTAGGCCTATATCATCTGTACTTACACACAAAAAAAAAAAAACTGTAAAATTAAACGAATCAATGGGCCTAATTATATAAATAAAAATTTGGCTATAGGCCTTCATCAACATGTTAAATTAAAAAGTAAATTAACTAGGCCTATTAGGCCACCAGACTTATATCTAACTGAACTTTTACGTACGTGGAAAAAATTTAAATTGTCTCAAACTAAAAAAAAAAAGACAGAAGAAGAAGAATTGCTGTCCTTATCTAGCCTACAGTTCTTTTGATTTCACCTTCAAGAGTTTGGACAATGTCTGAGGCTTCAGACACATGCGGTAGTTTCTTGAAAGCAGAAAGGGACTGCGCTCGCAGACCCGCTTGGGGATGCTGAATACAATGCAAGCAACTTTAGTCAGGCGGGGAAAAGACGCGGAGTTTTCTCGTGCTGTGAGCGGAGTCCTTTTAAAAATGCCGCTGTGTCCAAGATCCGCTCGCTCGCGCTCCCCTCCGCTCACATGCTGTGCTGCGAATGTAAGTTACGTGCCCGCCCCAGCGCGCTCGCGCTTCCTAATAAACGCCCCACCTCCGGCGCCGCGCACTCGCTATTCCCTTTAACACATCTAGTGGATGCATAACGCAAACCCAGTCAAACCCCACGCCTTATAACCATATGAAAAATGTTCTAAAATACATAAAAAATAAAATCCGCACCGGATTAAGGCGCACCTTCAACGAATGACCAATTTTAGAACATTTTTTCGCCTTATAGAGCGGAAAATGCGGGTATGATAAAAAATAAGCATGACCTACCTTATGAAATCAGCAGCCGTTGCATCAGCGCGCTCTTCTCCGCGACCCTTTCAATGATGCAATCCGTGTCCAAAGAAACCAGAGTCTCTTTTTCGATTGCCATCAACATAAAGGCTTCAAGATGCTCCTCCGCTGTGATATTCTTGATGAATTGTAGCGTGGAAAAGCTTAATTCGCTCACATGCAACTTGTGTCAGACAGAGTTAACAGAAACTTGTATCCAAGTCCGATTAGATGGTATGAGGCATAATAACAACAGATGGGACGTTTTCTGCAAGATTGGCAGGTTTTGTTCACAACATCCCATTCTTCATCTGCAGTCTGCTCATCATCTCCATCCTCAGTACCTCCAGCTTGTCCCAGTGCATAGCCAGGCCTAGTTCACCCTGTAACCGTCGGCCTTCGCACGCGTGCACAGTCGGCTGCTTCATGTTGTCTTTCTCGCTCAGGGCCTTGAGTGAACAACAAGATCAACGTAAAGACATCCTTCTGGATCCCCAAACACTTTTGTAAGCGCAGCGTCTTTGGCCCACCACCGGGTTTCAACCCTGATTAAGCGGAGCACTCCACCTGCTTCGTTTAGCCGTAGTCACGTGACGTAGGTGTTTTGAATCACGCTTCGGATCGTGTTTCGAATCATCTTCGCTTCGGGATCTCGCAAAGCTTCGAAACGTCTGTTTCGCGTCAGCCATCCCTAAAAATATCCCGTAGCCTATAAGTAAATTAAAAAATAATAATTCCAACATTATTTGTGAAAGTCCAACAAAGTTAAAATATATAATTAAACACTCAAACCTAAAAAGTTGTGTGGCTCCCCGTTTTCATCATTGTACACACTTGGCGGCTTAGTTGTAACACTGTAGCTAATAAAAAAAATATTTTAAGCCTATATCTAAAAGTTGCTGGGATTTGCTGACATGTTTCAAAACGGTGCTATGCTTTAGCCAACAAGACAGTTAGGCTAGTAAGGCAATATAAAGTTAGATTTGGTGACATATATATACACCCAACTCAAGACACCGAAAAAAAAAACTATGATGAAAAAAATGTAGGTAGCTATTGCATGGTGTCCAGTAGGCTATCTTAATCAAAACTTTCCACAAATTCGCAGGAGACCGCTTGATCCTGACTAATACGGTCCATGTTACATTTAACCCCGCGTTAATTGTGCCCAGCGCTCCCCTAGGCCTCCTATGAAGTCATGTGAAGTAGCTATTTTTTACGCTCTGACTGTGTTAAACTGACTCAGAACACGCAACTATCTGTGTCTCGGCCCAACACAATAGAAAATCACACCGGCCCTTCTAGCATGATGGCCAATCCGGGCCTGCCTGTCAAGATAATGAATTTAAACATATCCAACTATAAACATGGTAAACTCATACCCATCATCGGCATCCTCTAGCCTGAGTTCGGGCTGGCATGCAGGGCATCCTAATACATTTGAAATGAACAAATTGCTAACAATCAATCATACTCGACATGAAGACATAAGTAATGTTGTTATTAGGACGAGGCCCTCGGGTGCCGATCTGATTCCCTCATCTACTGCAGACTTCTCCTTCCCCGTGGGTGTTTGGATGGATTGGCTCGACTCTCTGATGTGGGATTAGGCTTGAGTTCATCATAACCACAGGCCTCAAACCAATCTCCGTGGAGAAAAGAGTTGCAGAAACCAGCATCTTCACTGAAAACATCACGTGGACCAACTTACACACACATTTGGACATTTTTCCCTTAAATTACATGTGTCGTTTGACTCAAACCTCACTTTTTAAAATCAATCAAAATAATTTATTTTAACAAAATTCATCCATAGAAAGTAAAAAGATGATTTATAGGCAAACCAATACGCTTTCTTTAGAGATAAGCTAAAATATGCCAATAAAATACATTTTCAGCTTTTTAAAACTTATTTTCACCATAAAGCTTGATTAATTTCAGGTACCAAATGTGGGCCGGATCCACTATGTTGCTGTCTGGATAAAATTATCATCACATATTGACTTAAAAGTTTTATTGGAAGTCACTTTATGGTGATCAGTGTTTGATTTGTTTGGGCTCTTGAACCTTGACTATTTGTTTCTGTCTCCTTTACCTGCTGTAAAACACATACGCTGTTGCTCAGAAAGTCAAGATAAAATGTGATAAGGTAATGTTCAATAACTAACTAATGATGAAATCTTAATGAAGTGGCCTTATTTATTGATCTCATCGGAAGTATTTTGAACTACTGTTCAAATTAAGACACCAACAATCAACATGAGTGACAATCAACAAAAACCTTCATGCTGCAATGCATCAAAACTCCCTGTTCTGAATAAATTAAGCAGCAGAGATGTCCTAATGTTTCTATTATTTTTGTTGTGACTAGGGCTGGGCGACGTGTGTATAATTATTTTGCATATATAAATACACACACATGCATGTATATATTTAAGAAATATTTGCATGAATATATATTTAAACATAATTTATACTAAATATAAATATAAATATTTTATATATTAATAACACATTTTTTTTAAATAATTAATTTAAGAAAAATTTATAATTTTCTTAAATTAAGAATAATTAAATAATTAATTTAAGAAAAATTTATAATTTTCTTAAATAAAAAATTAGAATAATTAATTTAAGAAATATTTGCATGAATGTATATTTAAATATAATTTATAGTAAATACAAATATTTTATATTTTAATAACACATTTTTCTTAAATAATTAATTTAAGAAAAATTTATAATTTTCTTAAATTAAGAATAATTAAATAATTAATTTAAGAAAAATGAATAATTTTCTTAAATTAAGAATTAGAATAATTAATTTAAGAAATATTTGCATGAATGTATATAGAATAATTAATTTAAGAAATATTTGCATGAATATATTTAAACATAAGTTATAGTAAATATAAATATTAATATTTTATATATTAACACATTTTTCTTGAATAATTAATTTAAGAAAAATTAATAATTTTCTTAAATTAAGAATACACACACACATATTATGTCAACACAAACTTTTATTTTGGATGCGATCAATCGTTGCCCATGCAGCCCTAGTTGTGACTTTTAACAGCTTGCTTTGTGATGTGCTATTACAGCAGTTTTATTAATAGTGCAACAAGCTTTGAGTAAATCAACAAATTACAAAACAACGTCAGTGAATGAAACCATTTTACGACTCAGTCAAAGATTAAAATGTTGCGATGTGGAGAGAAAAATGTTTGCCATTTGCATAATCAATTTTATTTTTACATAATTTAATGTCATTTTCTTCTTCTGATTTGAGGGTTGAACGTGAAGAATGAATCCAGACTTTGCTGATCCTCCTCACACTCGCTGAAACGCTAAAAGGCCTGTTTATGGGAGCGGAAGAGAAATAAATGTTTTATCCACACCTTCCCTTTCCTCTCTCCAAAATGAATTATACATCACATCCTTGAAAAGCCAAAGCTAATGTGTGTTTGTGATGGTTCTTGTCCTCCAAAACGTACATGATTTTCTGTCTCCTGGAAAGAAATCAGAGGATGTTTTTATGACACAGGCCTCAAATTATGATTCTCTGGGATTCTTGATGGAGATATTTCTATATAATGCCTCTAAACTCTACAACTGATCATTGTTTCAGGTCATTTCACTTACGTTTCAAAGTCGAAAGTTTTGGATCTGTGCTATTTTTAATGATTTTAAAGGCTTCATTTATTTGATAAGAAAAACAGTAATATTGTTAAATATTATGACAATTTAAAATAACCGTTTTCCATTTAAATATATTTTAAATGCAATTTATCAAAGCTGAATTTATCATCATTACTCCAGTCTTCAGTGTCACATGATCCTTCACAAATCACTCTAATATGAGGATCTGATGCTCAAGACACATTTATGATTGTTATCAGTGTTGAACACAGTTATTTACTTTTTTTCAGGATTCTTTGATGAATAGAAAGTTTAAAAGAACAGCATTTCGTTAATCGTAATAATTTGTAGCATTTTAAATGTCTTCACTTGATGAGAAAAAGTATTGATTTCTTTTATTTCTTTCCACCAAAAATAAAATAATAATATTTTGTCATAATATTTAACAATTTTAGTGTGTTTTTTATCTTTTAATCAAATAAATGCATCCTTTGTGAGCAGAAGAGACTTCTTTTAAACACATTTAAATCTTACCAATCCAAAACCTCTGACTGGTA
This sequence comes from Pimephales promelas, assembly GCF_988280905.1. Lineage (NCBI taxonomy): Eukaryota > Metazoa > Chordata > Actinopteri > Cypriniformes > Leuciscidae > Pimephales > Pimephales promelas. The sequence continues at coordinate 35,706,432 of NC_142781.1, forward strand.
TGTGTTATGAAAAACTTAACAAGTTCACAATATATTCACTAAAACCAGCTTTTTTCCATTGGGTGGATAAAGTCAGTCAGTGTGAACATTAATAATCTCCATGACCGTTTATAATATGCTTGAATAATTACGACAGGCCACTATGAATATAATTTTAATTGCATGACCTATTAAGATGCTGGACCGTTTTAATTATGCATGTCCAGTAGAGTCGTTCAAAGCCTGTGAGCAATATGAACTACACTTGAGTTAATGCCATTTAATTATTGTAAAATGAATTGTAATTGTCACACGGACTCTAAAAATGAGTCCGTTCATATTTCCTCCGCCAGTTTTTCTTTGTCTCATGAATACCTTTACCAAGTGTTTTGTTGTTCCCTCATATTTAAAACATATATTTTGACGGGTTTATTAGTCGTAGGGTCATTAAAAACAAATATCCGGACATCATTTATACATTATACAACATATACTACTTTTGTGTGTGTATGAGTGCGTGTGTGAGAGAGAGTTATTTATTTAAAAGATGAATAAATAACTAATACATTTTATTACTAATAATTTTTTAACAATAATAACTAATAATGTATTTGTTTATTTGAAAAATTGACTTTTTCACGGATGCTGAAAACCCCTGACTTTATGAAACTGCTTAAATTATTTTGATGAGTTACAGTAACGGAAAAACAAATGTTGCCGTGACTTATTGATCATATTCTCTTTACAGAAAGAACAATCCACTCAATATTCATCAAAACTTAATTTTTCATGCAATACAACAAACAATTTCCCCCTAATTCAACTTTAAAATTTGAGTTCAGCAGCTGTCGTAAAATTTAGGTTTAATCAAAATCATCATTATTAAACTTGCATGAACTGTAAACCTGAATAAGTTGCAAAAAAAAAATGACATTAAGAAATTCAAAGTTTATGCAACTGATTTTTATTTTGTACTCAAGTTAAGAGTGCACTAATCCTAACTTTTTAAAATTTTCATATAACCTCAATGTGAACATTTTTATTATTTAAAAAACTTAGCTAGCTGTACAAGCTAGTTCATTAAATGCTAAATTCACAAAGCTCAAATAATTCGAGGTATTCTTTACATCAAGAAATTTAAATTAGAAATGTAACATTTAAGCAGAACTTGAATATTTTTATTTGTACTCATAAATTTGAATTGCTCTTAACTTAAAATATTTGAGTAAGCTAATTCATACACAATTTAAGATTATCATGTAAACAACTTAAATATATTTAGTAGTGGAAACTTGGCTTGCTAACCAGCTAATTCAATAAATGCTGCTTTGCTAATTGGTAGCACAATGGTTTGATGATAGCTTTAGCATAGCACGTGCTAAATGAGCGAAACCAAACACTCCCCAAAGACCTAACATAACAGAAACATTATATAACACTTAATTAGCGTTTACTCCTCCTTTTAAGGGTCATGGCAAAGGATGCTGGGAAATTCAATTTAAGTTTGTCTAAATTAAATTAAACAAGTTCATAAAACTATTCAAATTACTTTTGTGAACTCAAAAGAAAAAATAAAGTTTTAAATACTCATAAAAGTTAATTTGATGGAACTAAAGTTGAGTTGGCTCTACTCAAACCAATTAGCTATTTTGAGGGTTAGGGTTTACAGTGAAGTGAAATTATTTTGAAGAGTTAAAGCAATTTTTAAAAATGAATATATATATATTTTAATATGACATTGATCACAAATGTTTAACGGTGTAGCACTAGAGGACTCTTACCGTCAGTAATGGATGAGTGATGGTGAAGTCTGGAGTCCCTGAGTTTGATGAAAGCTGAATTGTTCATCTCAGACTGTTAACGATTCCTCATGCAAACCTGCAGCAGAAGCTCATCCAATTTACATGGAAATCTGAGACTCTAGTTCTTTGTCTACGTCACAAATCTCATCAAATACATGCCAAAGAGTGTGGACACACACACACACACACACTCTCTCTCTCTCTCTCTCTCTCCTAAATCAGGAGATCCGGCGGCTTCATAATTAGATTTGCTTGGGCACATTCACTCTAATCTATTTATGCATTTCCCTTTTTCGAGCCTCATTGAGATTCCATCGCCTCATATTTGCACGTCGGCTGTCAAAACCGGCCTTCCTTTTCCTCACGATTTAAAGCTCATTTCCCGAGCGGAGATGGAGAGCGATTGTTTCGACGGGGAACTTCAGGGACTTTCCACACGGATAAGAACGTGCGAACCCAATCCTGAAGCAGTCCATTATGTGCGTTTAAAAAAAAAAAAAAAAAGACCATATAAATTAAGCTCAATCGTCAGCGTTTGTGGCGTAATGCTGATTGCATCACTTATTTTTTTACTATCAAATATCACACACACTAATGCGGATCAGCTGTTGAAGCTAATCTACTTTATCATCCGAATGCTGTTTACCTCGCATTCCTTCATTAGGCTGCGGAAATTACATCCGGCTTTCAGTTTGAGCTGGTGCGTTTTCTATTTTTCTTTTCTATCTTTAAGTGAAGGATCGCATTGGTGTTTCTCAAGATCTTGACGTTTTGAAGAAGTCTGGAGGGATTATCCACAAGTTTCCTACGCCCCATGAGGCCTTGCGTCAAAAGTGGGCGCGACTTCCGGTTAGAAGTAAACAAAGCGCTACTTGACATGCTTGACACTCGTTCATTCAACAGTTGACAGTCATTCAAGTTATAGCGATCCAAACTAGCTAACGATGTGGGAACACCTCAACGAAATTCAAAAGGGTGAAATAACAGTACCTTTACCCTCCGCAGTAGTTGATTGGGAGTATTATAATAACATTATTAATAATCAATACTCATCAAGGCATGTTGACAAACAGTTGTGCGAGCTGACAAACAATTAAAATAAAAAATACACACTTAGTCATTGTGCTTTGGAGTTTATTCAAAATTATAAATGAATGTGCTACTTGAATACATTAACTGGCACATTTGGTATTCTGTCAACACAGGCTTTGATCCTGAGTTTAGGTGTAACATCAGTAGCGAACAGCCAATCACATGCTGATAGAGTTTGTAGAATATTAAGAATTTAAACAAATGTACACAGGAAGATTCGTCGTCTTTTGGGAGGTGATGGAAACTACAGTCGTTGGCAGGATCACTCTGATTTCGTTTTCAGCTTATGTTCAAAACAATCCCGTTTAAGCCACTAAATTAGTTTAGTCCGGTTATACATACAACCGCGAACAGCACATGTTGTCCCTGAGCTTCGTAACGACATCTCTCATAAAGATTTGCGTCTTTAAATAGTAAAATAATTCTCCGAAAAACAGCTAGCCTCTTCGCTAACTAACACACAAAATACCATTGGAATGATACTTCGCGTCACCGGAAGTTTCACCCACTTTATTTTTTACAGGAGCGCCCCTCGGAAACTTGTGGATAGACCTTATGTAGCCCCGCCCCTATCAGCGTTGCGCTCGTTGTCTTTTGACTTCCGGTCTGTATTTTCACAGCGATCTTGAATGAACTGCTCGTAAAAAAAATTCCCGGTCGACATTTGTTAAGACATCTGCTTTACAATGCTCATGATAACTTTTGTAAACGCTACAATAAGTTAACCCGCTTCACCAGCTAATTACTCCTCGACAGCGATGCCATAGAAATATACAGAACCGGAAGTTCAAAGACAATATTCTAAAGATGACGGCGGCCATGTTTCGCTGGTGCATAAGGTCTATAATGGTGGGAAAACATCTAAAAGGCTCGTCTCGTTGCGTTTCCCAGACAGCATCATGGTGTCGGTCCAGATCCGGCCCACATCTGGTACATGTGGATTCAACTCTCTTCATGAAGTTGTTTCACTTTCAAAAACAGAATTATTGAGCTCACCGATTAATAACCTACAAAATATTAAAGAATGTTTTGCAAACGCTGGACGTAGGCGGAAGCACCGCCCCATTGTTTACAAACACGGAGAAGGAGGATCGCTCAAGTTTTATTGTATGTTGAATGACATTTTTGTCTTTGTGTCAGTTAATGTTAATGGTCCTTTTGTGTGTGTATCCTGGATGTTTAAAACAATGGAGCGGTGCTTACGCCTTCGTCCAGCATGACCTTTCCAGCGTGATGATGTAATACCTGGCTCGTCAGACCAGCAATTGGCTTTATGCACAGCTGCACTACTTCCTGAACTTCAGCCAGCTCCTTGTTTCCTGTCTGCCATTATTGGTCAAATTGATTGATTCAGGTGTGCCTGACCTCAGTAGTCATGGCAACAATAATCAGGCACACCTGAATTAATCAAGTTTGACCAATAATGGCAGACAGGAAACAAGGAGCTGGCTGAAGTTCAGGAAGTAGTTTAGCTGGGCATAAGGTCAATTGACATGTGTTCTTTGAATGTTCCGAAACTTGTAACATTAAAAACAAAAAAATGTTAGATAAATGCCCAACTAAAATGTTTCTGAAAAAAACATCCCAGATGGTAACATAGGGTTAATGTTAGTGTCTGGGATTCCAACCCGATCTCACGACCAAGTCGTACGAATTCGACGAATGATTAAAAAGTGGCTAATTCGTAACAATTCATACGACCTCACACGTACGAATTAATACGATTTTGCTAAATCGTACATATTTTACGAATTGGCCAATTCGTATGAATGACCTACCCCTGACCCCGCCCCTAAACCTAACCATCACGTGGGTTTAGACAAATCGTAGGAATTAGTACGAGTGAGGTCGTACGAATTAGACACTTTTTAATCATGCGTCAAATTCGTACGAATTGGTCGTGAGATAGTGTTGCGGATTCCTTGAATAATGTATTGTGCTGATGTTTCGAGAACATTATTAAAGACCAGATAACTTTGACGAATTGTTCTATCCTCTGGTGCTCTTCGGTCCGAAGATGTAAATTTAGTTTTTTTCTTCATCGGAATGGTACAAAACTTGTTAAAGGTTTCGTCTCTTGCTGTGTGAACACACACATAACTCATGGCCGTGATGTGAACAGGTTTAATGGTGCTGTGATCAACAGTCTCTCTTGTGCTCCTCGTGTCAGAAATGAATGGAGAGTTTCCTCTAGTGGAAGCGTTTGGAACTGCAGCCGAACTGAACGCTCGTTTACGGAGAGATCGGCTCACATGCGGACACACACTTCAGCTTTATGGCTTTGGTTGTCTTGCAGTTTTAGAATAAAATAATTTTGAAAATATATATTTTTATATAAAAATGAAAATAGTATTTTTGCATTTTTTTAAAACTTTTCTCACGTCAGCAATAATCCACCGAGTGTCGTGTCGAGAAGAGATCAAACTTCAGTCTGTCGCTCTGAAGCGTTAGAGATTCTCCAGAGATTTAATTTTCAGGTCTGTGCTCAAAAATTGAAAACGAACTGGAATGCATGTCTCACATTTGCAGAAACAGAAGTGTGTGTGTGTGTGTGTGTTTTATGCCGAGAGCAAGTTCTTCATGTCATCGGGATCCTCGCGATCAGAGACATGCGATCAAGGAGGTAAATTAGTGTTTGGCAGGACAGTTCAGAGAGACACTGATGTCTGCTAATTAACCGGAGGCATTTCCATCGAGAAGTGTGTGTGTGTGTGTGTGTTCTGGGAACTCAACCAGTATCAGCATGTGCACACATTACTGCTAAAAATAACATTAATTTTGTTCATCATAAATTCATAAAACATTTATAATGTTACAGGAGATTATTTTTATTTTGAACTTTCCATTTATCAGAGAATCCTAAAAAATAAAGAGTTTCCACAGAAATATGACTGACTTTGACATTGATAATAATCATAAGTGTGTCTTGATCATCAGATCCTCATATTAGAGTGATTTCTGGTAAAGCTGTAATAAATAGTAAAGCTGTGTTGTGTGTGACGGTCACGGTTGGCCCTGTTTATGCCGTTCGGTGCAAGGCATGCTGGGAAAGCGCAGCCCCTGGCGACGTCAGCCCGCATCAGTTTCAGTGCAGAGGAAGAGAGCGTCCACAAGCGTCACCTGAAGCTGACCAGATGCTTTCAGAAGTAAAGGTGGAAGAAAAACAAACCCTAAAGATGCACAAATGATCTTACTTCTGCTCACCAAAGCTGCGTTTATCTGATCAGAAATACAGCAGAAATATTATTAATATAAATCATCTGTTTTCTATGTGAATATACAGTAAAGTGTCATTTATTCCTGAATTTATCATCATTACTCCAGTCTTCAGAAATCACTCTAATATGAGGATCTGATGATTGTTATCAGTGTTGGAAACTCTTATTTACATTTTCTTTCAGGATTCTTTGTTAAATAGAAAGTTCAAAAGAACGGCATTTATCTGAAATATAATCTTTTGTAACATTATGAATGTCTTTACTGTCACGTTTGATCGATTTAATTAATCGCTGATGAATAAAAGTGTTGATTTTTTATTTATAGGCCTAATAATAGTTTGTACTGACCCCAAAACTGTTGAACGCTACTGTTTAAAGGGTTAGTTCACCCAAAAATGAAAATTAAGTCATTAATGACTCACCCCCATGCTGTACCAGCCCCGTAAGACCTTCGTTCGTCTTCAGAGCACAAATGAAGATATATTGATTAATCTGAGGGCTGGATCACTGCTATAGGCTCCTAAGGGATCCAAACTTGACGACCCAGAGAAAGTCAATGAAGAAAATGTTATAATATTCCATGTGACTACAGAGGCTCAACTATAAGTTTATCAAGCGACGAGAATACTTTTTGAAAAAAATAATGAGTCGGGTCGTGTGTGTTCTGATGATCATCTGCAATAGAAACGAACCTCGAAGCGTCTCATGTTGAGGCTCATTTCTAGTTTTCCTGTCGGCTGGTTTTGCATGTTCACGTTTGTTGATTTGAACACTTTGAACCCAAATCCAGCCGTTCCCCAGATGTGTCCAGCTCTCCTGTCAATCAAACTCCACAGTATGAGTTCACACACGCTCCAAACACACACACTATAGACTGAAACGAGTCTTTGTCCCTTCACAATAGCAGATCATTATAATCAGTGGATAATTACGGCCTGATTTTACAGACAAAAGCCTCTTTTGGTGTGTTATAAGTGCACATTCACTGCCGGAGAGAGTTCTGGGACACGACACACACTCCTGACGGGAGAAACACAATCCCTGAAACACTGAACATGCTTGATATTCATACCTAACCATTAGAAAACTCACTTAACTAACACTCCCAACACACACACACACACAGAGAGAGAGAGAGAGAACTGTGTATTTTTACAATAAATAACTGTTTTCAAACAGGTTTCCAGTCAGATAAAGGTTTTTATGGTGGAACAATTTCACAATAACATTTTTTTTCAACTGCTTTTACACACATTTTCCAAACTTTGCCTCTTTTTCAGAACTTTACACATCTCAAACGCAAACATTTCTCTTACGTCGCAAACAGCTTTGCCATAATATAATGTTTTTGAATATAATAACTGTAAAAAATAAACCGTAAATTTTACGGTAAAAAAAAAAGGCAGCTGTGGATGCCAGAACTTTACCGTTAAAAATACGGTAGGAACGTTAATGGTTTTGCAGACTTAACTTAAAATTTACAGTAATAACCGTATTTTATTTTCTGATAAAATGTTGATATCTGTGTTAGACCACCGACAACCATCAAGTTACTTGAGCAATCCCAGCTCATCATAAGTGATTACTTATTTAAGTAATACTTATATAAAGAAGCGGCACAGTGTCATTCACACAAACATTAAACACCATCATGGTAACACACATGACATTAAAAAAATGCAATAAACATTAATTTAACAACATTAAATGTAACATAAAACCCTAATGTACCAAACTGATTAGAAAAAAACAATAAAACTACGATGAACCATAGTTATTTCAACAAAAAAACATCAAATGTGAAGTGTCACACAGGGAATTGTGGGAATGTCAATTTACGGTTTTCCACTGTAAATTATACAACGATTTGTTCTTTTTCACTTTCAAAAACTGTAAATTTAACGGTATTTTACTGTAAAATTAGATCACAGTTATTTACCGTATAAAGTACGGAAACTTTCTGTTAACCAATTAACAGTTTTGCACTGTAGCTTTTTTACTGTTAAAATCACGGATATGTACACACACAGTTATTAAAACATAAAGCTCTTCTTTCGTGAGCTCAGATGTTTCAGTACAAGATTGAAAGTAATTGGAGAAAAGAGAAAATCGAGTGTGTGAGACTGAGAGAGAGAAAATTGACTGTGTGTGTGTGTGAGTGTGTGAGTGTGTGCGTGTGTGTGTGAGATAGAGAAAATTGAAAGTGAGTGCTTGTGAGTGAGAGAGAGAAAATGGACAGTGTGAGTGTGTGTGTCTTTCTCTGTGTGTGTGTGTGTGTGTGTGAGAGAGAGAAAAAATTGAAAGTGAGTGTGTGTGTGTGTGTCTGTCTCTCTAAGTGTGTGTGTGTGTCTGTAACAACTCTGTAAAATGTTTTTGTTTCTCACAAAACTGCTCTGCGTGTAAACCTGCGAGGACACAGTGAAATCATGATGAATTTAGTGTGTGTGTGTGTGTGTGTTGAGTGGAAACACCTGCCAGGGCTGATATATGAGTGTGTGTTCGTGTAATGTGATTCTGGACCCCAAACTCAAGCAGACAATAAATAAAGTTAATGATTATCGATAAAACTGATTCTGCTGCATGAGCATCCGCGCGAGTGGCGTTTCGTGTGCGTTCAGTTAAACTCCATTAAAGATGAAACACGCACTCGATTCGCAGCGTAATCCTGTAATCCACAAGTATGAAAGTGACATTTATTTTTGGCATATTGAAAAGTGAGCCGCTCAAGACTCAGATCTACATGTGAAAGAGTGATCGTGATTCGGACAAATCCAGCTTTACATTTCTACACTTTCAGCTTTTTTTTGTTTTGTTTAACGTGAAAAATAAATAAATAAAAATAAAATAAAAATATACAAAACAGCCATAATTTTTTATATTACAATTAGTAATAATTGCATTAATAATTGTATTAAAAAAAAGTTATATTACAATTTGTAATCATTTTATTTCTATTGTTGTACTGTTAAATAAAAATATTATTACATATATTTTAATGTTACTTTTTTTACAGTGAAATATAGCTGCTATTAAATAACAATCCTACTACTAATACATTAGTATAGTAGAGGTATTAAACAAAATACTAAATAAAAAGTATTTTTATGTTTCACTGTAAAACTATATATATATATATATATATATATATGAAGAGTTCAGATGCAAAAGCCTCTAAGTGCCATTTGAAATTTTCTTCTAGAATGGTCATTTTTTATCAAGCTTGTATATTTAAGTTCAGTGATTTCACTTGAATGACAATTAATCTTCATTGCCATTTAAGTGAAATTACTGAACTTAAATATACAAGCTTGATAAAAATCATCATTAAAGAAGAAAATTTCAAATGGCACTTAGAGGCTTTTGCATCTGAACTCTTCATATATATATAAGAAACTTAATACATGTATTTTACTGTACAACTGTTCAAATACAATACTAATATTTATGGCTGATTAAAATGTTTCATATTAAACTAAATAATAATTATTGCCATTATAAAATAGGAGCTGAACTGAGCTGGATGATGATGTCACGGTTTCCTCCAGTGAACTAAATTAATAACTTTTTTACATCTGAAATGAAGCCCTTTATTGCATTATTCTCTGTAAAGCTGTGTTGTAAAAAGCGCTGTATAAATGAAAACTTTCTATATAGAGGAATGTCTTAAATAATAACATAACACTTTCATGTTTATTGGTTATTAGAGCCCGACCGATAAAGGATTTTGAAGGCCGATACAAATATTTTGGGGTTTTAAAATCCGAAATTTTTCCGATATATCGGCCGATATTTTTTTTTTTTAAATTAAATATTGTTGGATTTCACACACATGGAAAAGAAAAGCGAACTTTTCTGCACAAGATACGTTTGATGATACTTTTTCTCTATGTCTAAATGTTCACTCCTCGCAAGTATAACTTACATTTTACACTGCAGGGACTGTAACTAGAGATATGCTAGTTATAAATACAGTAATCATTACTTTATTTAGGCAGAAAAAGTTCATTGTGGTTTCCAAGCTCATTAATGTTAACGTTAGCGGTCTTCCACTGATGATAGTGGCGTTAGCTAGCTTTGTGGTTAGCTAGTCTATGATGAGCCATAATTTAGCAATAGAGAACATCATACTGCAAATTGTAAAACATACATTTTCAATATAACTGGCAAAGGAGAGATGATTAAAGCGCGTTTCGTCCGTTTTTATTTTATTTTTTAAATATTCATTTATCGGCCATTATAACTGCCGATACCGATATTATGGAAAATGCCTAATATCGGCCGATATATCGGTCTGGCTCTATTGGTTATTTTAATTATTTTCTACTGATATCGTTTACAAGCTGCTTCTGCTTAATTCATAATATTTTCCTAAAAATAAAAATATATTAAAGGGACAATTTGTACTTTTTATGTATTTTATTATTTAAAATCAATATTTTTATTCATAAATATGTCCTCAGTGGTGTAAAGATACCTTGACTTATCCTGGTAAACGAAGACGTTATTATCGTTATATACATGGGACGGGTCGAGGCTTCCATCTCGTTCCGCCATCTTGAAAAACTATAATAGCAGAGAGGGACAAAAAGTACGAGGCAAACGCGATTTCACAACGCTTGTTCGCTCAGAGCCGGCAGAGCGACGAGAGGCGCAAGTTTAAAGTCCTCGCCAAAAATAGATCGTAAGAGGAAATGTGACCGAAACACACAAGTTAATATCGGGATAGCACAAGTGAGTTCACGGCACCATTAAACCTGTTCACATCACAGCCATGAGTTATGGGTTCACACAGCAAAAGACGAAACCTTTACCAAGATTCGAACCATCCCGATGAAGAAAAAAATGATAAAACCAAACAAAATATAACATTTCTCAGTCAAAAAGAGCCCCAGAGATATTTCTACAGTAAATGGAGAGTGTGTGTTTACAGAGCGATTAAAGCCTGTCATCGAGTCTCTTGTCTTGACACACTAATTACAGCTCTCTCACATCGATCGGCCAAGAGAACTGCTTCTGAACGATCCATACATCTCCTCGCAACATACAATTAAAACTTCACGCTCCACTGTTCATGCACATCAGTCCTGGAGGATCACGAGGCCTGAACGTCTGCAGTAACCCGCGGTTCTGGAGTGGAAGCGGGTCAGAATCCTCCGGATACACACCGGGGAACTGGTGCCGAAGCGCTCGGATCATCTGTGCAACATTTATTATATTTCCGTCACGAGCAAAGATTGGGATCGATCCGTGTAACAGAACCGGACTGGATCGATCATTGCATTCAAAACGGTTTTCTTCTGTGTCAATATATTTCTAAATGTGACGCAAGATTGAAGTCTGTGTAGAAATAATTCTAATATACTGCTGGAATATTATCAGTTATCATTGTTGTCATTTCTATAATCTCGAAACCTGTGATCGTACACACACAGAAGGGTTTTACTGAAGGCTGTCGACTTTTCAAGTCATCATTTCGACTATTTTCCATAATTTTCACTTAGTATGTCATAAATTCGATTTTTTTCATAATTGACTTTTTAAGTTATAATTTACACTTTTTGTCATAATTTACTTTGAGTCATTTTTTAGACTGTCATAATTTTGACTTTTTCATAATTTACTGACAAAAATCTAAATTATGACACACTCTAAATTATCTAATTATGCCAAAAAGTAAAGAGTACAAACTTTAACTTTTTGTCCTAATTTAGATTTAATATGTCATAATTTCAACTTTGTCAATTTAGATTTTTCCTAATTTACTTTTTGTCATAATTTACTTTTTCGACATAATTTAGTTGGTCATTTAGACTTTGTCATAAATTTGACTTTTTCATAATTTACTGACAAAAACCTAAATTATGACAAGCTCTAAATTATCTAATTATGACAAAAAGTAAAAAAAGTAAAAACTAACTTTTTGTCCTAATTTAGATTTAGTATGTCATAATTTCAACTGCCATATTTGACTATAATTTCAACTTTGTCAATTTAGATTTTTCCTAATTTACTTTTTACATCGTAATTTAGATTGTCATAATTTTGACTCACTTTCATAATTTTGACTATCATAATTTACTTTTTACATTATGATTTCACATCTTTGACTAGGGCTGGGCAACGATTAATCGTGATTAATTGCATCCAAAATAAAGTTTGTGTTTACATAATATATTGTGTAAAATTAATTTGTATATATAAATGCCCACACATGCATGCATATATTTAAGATATATTTAAAATGTGTTATTAATATATCAAATATTTATATTTATATAAAATATTAATTGTGAATAAATATATATATAATATATACATGCACATATTTCTTAAATATATACATGCATGTGTGGGTATTTATATATACAAAAAAATTATACACACTACACACACATATATTATGTAAACACAAACTTTTATTTTGAATGCGATTAATCGTTGCCCATCCCTAGTTTTGACTCATATTTCGATTTTTTCCTAATTTACTTTTTAACTTTACTTTTACTTTTTGTTAAATTAGATTTAGTATGTCGTCATTTCAACTGTCATAATCTACTATAATTTCAACTTTGTCAATTTAGATTTTTCTCAAAAATGTTAAATTATAATTTAGGTAATACTTAACTTGACACAGTATATCATAATTATGATTGACATGATTAAAGGCGCAGTGAAGCGACTGAACCGTGGATCAGTGTGTGTTCATGAGCGACACCAGGTCCACATTCACAGCGAATATGAGTTTCATCTGTGAGGAAATATGACCGAACTCAAATACATACCGTATATACGCCTGCAGAGACTCGTAATAAGCGTTTACATCTCAACTGTGAGTTTCCCAGCGCAGCTTTAGGACACAATCATAAACGACAACAACATAAGCTGTGGATGCTGGAAGAAGGTTAAGAGCTGATGTGTGTGTTTACATTTCAGTTTTCATAAACAAAAATAACCCCGTGATAATAAAATGTGACATAAAAAAGCGACGCATTTGTGTTTTGTGATGCTGGACGGGAAAACGAGCTTGTTACTGGAAAACCACAATACTATCAAATGACACACTTCAGCTCCACTCAGATCTGTCATATTGGCACAATACGCACAACAGTTTCTGATAAGATCATAAAATCAATTCACACAGAGGTGTTGATGTAAAATCAATACAGACAAGAGGAAAATATCAGATAATGGCTCTTAAAAATCCCTCAACCCAAGACCCATGATCACCTCAAACACACACACACACACCAGGGTCAGGGAGCTTCGGGTCTCGCTGACTCAAGCGTTTAAATTACTCTTTATAGGTTTTACTGCATCAAAGGACTATTTAGCAGGAATTTAGGACTACTCTTTGTGAACTGTATCATCTTGTAAAAGGGTTAGTTGTAATCCTTGATTCTGATTGGTCAATCGCGACGCTTTATTCACGATAAACACAGCTATGGCCACTTCACCCAACGACGCAATGTTGTGTTTATTTGAGCTTTCCTGCATATATTACACATCGGAGCGTTGATGCTGTTCACGGTCAGGGACTATTTTTTCTAGCGGAAGGAAGGCTTTTAGTGATTTACTTCATGAAAGTTGCACTAATGCATTTTTTTTTTTACTTTAATATTTGTATTGTGTGGTAGCCGTTTTATAAAAGCAATAACTCTAGGCAAGTGCTGTATCGTGAATAAGTGACGGCTGAAGGGGTTACTCCGCTCCTGTCGAGTGTGTTCACACCGAACGCGAATAGAGCGTCAAAAACGAGTCTAATTAGACGCTTCAATCTTCCGCTCGAGTTCAAATCAAAAAGCCGGCAATTTTATCTAAAATAATTCACATTCGATATATATAAACAATATTCTCACAAACCTGACATTGAATGTAAATACCCAAAAAATGAAATAAAATGAAACAAAAAAACAGTTTAAATTTAAGTGCTCAAATGTCCATATTAAAAAAAAAAACCCTCAAATGTCCATGTGTTAAGCTCCAATAGTCATGTGTATGTGTGTAAAGAGCTTCGATGTATTTGTGTGTAAAGGCCTTTTGTGTTGCTACCCCCGGGTAATGTGTATGTGCTTAGCTCTCTTGTGTGCATCCGTGATGGTGAGTGGGAGGTAAGGGTCTGGCTCGCTGTTCAATGGAAGATCAATCAAATTGAATCAGCATTCAAAAAAATCTGCATAAAACAATGCAGTCACATTAAACATTTTTTCTCAATATAAACAATTTTTACACTGACATTTTCTTATAGCTGCACAAAATGTCCGTTATCACCAGTGTTAATTCAACACGTGACAATATAAGTGCAAATAAACAACTTAAACACATAATACAGTATTCCAATAATATATCTCTCTTATTTGAATATTTCGTCAGTTGTACAACATTTCTTTTATCATTTGCTGCATTTATAACACTTGAAGAAAATTAAATAATTTAACTAAACAGTTAAACTACGGACAGATTTGACTCTGTATTCATTTCACCACATATACATACAAAAAATACATTCTAAAACATAATATATAACTCCGATTGGCTTTAAGACGCATAAAGAAAAAGGAATATCAATTTAAAAGTAGAAGTAATGCAGCAAAACTCACCAGAGTTCGTGTAAAAGAAAAACCAGTAACCAAAAGCTTTCACTGGTTGTTTTCCTCAGCAACTGGATAAATAAACAATTTCGATGACTAATACTACTCTTTATAGAAGAATATGAACAATTGAACCGAATAACAGTTGAAAATACACGCTAACCTCGTGCGTACTCTTCATCTGATTTTCAACATACGCTGACTCTCAACATACCAGCGCGTAAATCGCCCTCTAGAGGTTAAGGATAGTACTGCATCTAAAATACAGGAGTTCCTTTGTGGCTTACAAATCAAAAGCAGGTATAAATACTTTAGGACTAAAATAAATAAAGGAAAATATATATATAACTGTACAATTCAAAGGGGTTACACGCACAAGTTGAAAAATTTATAGTTGCAACTATATTGTTATTTTTATGGCATAATTACCTTGATCAAATTCACCAAATGATCGTCCTCATTGTGCGAATATTTTCTCGTCGCTGGCAGGAAAGGAGGAGAAGTAATAAGTGCCGTCTTCTGTTTCTTCAGCCATGCGGGAACCACCAGAACTTCATGTAAAAGATCTGAACCATAGAGAAATGCTTTCACACAAGAAACGAACCAAACCTTTGTTCAGTTTGATCCGGACCGAGACTACATCCTTATGTCGGACCAAATTTCATTAGTTTGGTGCCGACCGTGGACCACTTCTGTAATTTTGATTCGGTCCAAACTGAAAAGTCCGGACCAAACAGGGCATGAGTGAAAGAAAAAACTTTTTGGTGCAACAGACCCAGATTTAATAATAATAGTCTATTAATTGCGTTAAACCCTCCGGTACTCATTGCATTGTTTTATTTAATTGAAGTTAATCTCTATAATGTGTTTTTTTGTTTACTGTTTTGTATTTTTAGGGGATTTTATGGTACCAAGTTATTTCTGCAGTTTTTAAACATTGAGTTTTTGAGCACAGACCTGTACACGACATTTAAAACTTAAACTCTCATAAATCTTGAAACCTTGTTCTCTTTTTAAAGATGACACAAGGCAGATTATTGGTGAAGTGAATAAAGTTTATTTTTAAAAAAAAATGTTGCAGCCTAGAAGTTTAAATTTATTGTTATGAGAAATGCACAAAAATACTCTTTTTCATAAATATTTTCCAAAACTCATTTTGCTCCAAAACTGTGGAAAAAAAATCAAAGCAATAAATGTAAACAAGTGTACTGTAAAAAACTGTCAGAAATTAAATATTATCTGAAAAATATGTTTTCTTTTGTACTTTAAGATACCTGAAGAGAAACATAAAATATAACAAAGTATACTAATAATTAAAAAGCAGAAAATAGAAAGCAGAATAAGTGGTAATGGTAAATTCTGTACATTTAATTATTTCTATTGGCCTAGTTTTTTTATTTGCATATTTAACTTTTTTTAGGGATCCCATATCGGCATTTTTTAAAACGTTTTCAACATAAAATAGTCAATTTGAAATAGTTTTAGTTCTCTCTATTCTTTAGTGTGTGCATGGTAAAATACATTAAATAGCCTAAAGCATTTAAATGTTGTTCAACTCCTGATAGTAGGCCATTTCATATTTCAATCAAACAATCTCGCTGTGACAACATGCCCCGGTTAAAAAGTAAACTGTGTTTTGTGTGCAGGAACAGCGTAAATGTTCAGTATATCTGTCTGCAATGTTTGAGACTGAACAGAAATGAGCATAAATAGATAAATAATGTCTAGTTAGAAGGCAAATTCCTCCAAGAACAGGCACAGAGATTTTCCGCAATGCGTTTCACCGACACAGATGTAAAATAGCTTTCTTTATTATTTTTTCATCATTAGTTGCAAGAATGACACAAAAAATGGTGAATCCAAAGAAATACAGGAAAAGGAAGCATTATTGGACATAAGTAGAACGAGTGAAGAGATCATTACAGGACATCAGATCAGGGTCAAAGCCTCTAATCATCATCTCGTGATTTAACACACATGATCTGCAGCCAGAAAGCCCTTCAGAAGCGCTGAAACACGGGACACTTCTCTGATCACACTCGTGCTCTCCAAGACTTTTCCTCTCAGTGTAACGCCCCATTGGTCATGAATACCGTCAGCGCAAATGTAATGCTCTTCTGGAACATGTCAGTTGGTTCAATGTTTTTAAATGTTACAACTAAAGGCCTACTACTTTTTTAGAATGTTTGAATGTTCAAATGTAACGTTCCTATAATGTTTGCGAACATGTTTCATCTGTTTACCAAGAATAAAAAGGTTACATTTAGAAAGTGGACGTTTTGAACGTTCTTCAGAAATAGTATTTTCTTAACGTCGGGAAAATGTTGTCAGAACATATTTTTGTTAGTTTAAATTAGTGCCGGGAAACGGATAATCGCGATTAATCACATCCAAAATACTGGTTGGTTTGTGTTTAGATAATATGTTTGTGTGTAGGCTACTGTGTATAATATTTGCATGTATCTATACTGTATTATAAATGAATTATATTATATATAAATATTTTATAAATAAATTACACATTTCAGTAATTCAACTTAAAGGTGCAACTAATATATTAGGCTATATAGACTCATTTCATGCAAAGTGAGATATTTCAAGCCTTTATGTGTTATAATTGTGATGATTATGGCTTACAGATATGAAAACCTTTTCACAATATTCTAATTTTGACTGGAGTTTTCATATCTGTAATCCATAATCATCAAAATTATAACAAATAAAGGCTTGACATATCTCACTTTGCATGAAATGAGTCTATATAATGTAGTTTCACCTTTAAGTTGAATTACTGAAATAAATGAACTTTTGGATGATATTCTCATTTTTCGAGTTTCACCTGTGTACCCTATACGTGCATATGATTATATTTATATACACAATAATTATACACAGCATATACACATATATTATGTAAACAAACTTTTATTTTGGATGCGATTAACCCAGCACAAGTTTAAACGTAATCCAACTTTACTTTATCAAATGTATTTTATCAATGCATACGAGCTGGGCGATATATTTATCCCGATATTTTTCGGACAATATTCAATATACAAAAGTGGTTAAAATCAAAGTGTTGTTTCTCACCAAACAAACACAAAGAACATTTTGTACAAACAATAACAGCAATATTTACTAAATCATTTTAATGCATGAAAAATGCCACACAATGACTTTAGTGATTTTCAGACGAATGGCTAAATCAGTTTATTGGAATGAACAGTTTGAAGTGAATCACACGCAAAAACACCAAATAAAAAAAAGTGCTTTAAAAACATTTCAAATGCTTAAAATATCACCAGCGAAATCATCGCAAATAGTCAATAAATCGCCCAGCTCTAAACATGTTGTGTCAAGGTTCCCTCGACGTTATGAACAATCGTTCTTCCAGAGTTATCCGAGCTTTCATAATGCTCTCGAAACATCAGCACAAACATTATTAATACATCGTTCGAGGAGTTTTATTTCTGTATCATTTTCGTCTAACGTTTTTAAATGTAACTAGGATTTTTAGAATGTTCAGAAAACATTGAAAGTAACGTTCTCACAATGTTTGCGAAATGGAATGTTTGCGTAAAGTTCTAATAACTAAGAAAGAAAACGTTCTTAGAACTTTCCGAAATAACAAACCCGATGATCTCACGGCAATTCGTACGAATTTGTACGTGGCGGCTAATTCATATACGAATTCACGCGACGTCACTCGTACAAATTAGCTATTCGCCGTTTATTCACTGGTGCGAATTGTTGAAATAACGAGAAATAATGCGAGCGAAACGTTCTCTCGAGTTACACGCATGACTAGAACAGCTCGTGTGTGGTACATTAAAACAAGCGTTAGCCCTTATTTAACATCATTTGTATGGTTTTGTTTTACTGTAGAACATCATACAGAAACGAAGACTCGGTCAACACTGTTCCGGCGTCCTCAAACACTTCTGAAGTCCTGTAATGAGCGTCACTCACTGTTCTGGGAATCTTCTACATCACTGACCTATGGGACACTGCATATACCAGCACATATATGTGACGCGCTCCAGTTCAACCAGTGGATCAGCTTCATTATTAACCGGCTCCTGCTATTCCACAAGCTCACTAGGGTCTCTTATACAGTAGATTACGGGACAGGACTTCATTAACCTCTTGTTGTTAATATCGCACGCTTGCATTATGAACTGATACTGAGCTACGGACACATTTCTCTGGCAATTCAAGTAAAGAATTGAAATGAGAGGATTCAGTTTCTGATACTTTACCTTTCCTGCATCTTAAACATAATAGTAGGCTATTATAGTATTGTAGTCCCATTATACAGTACTGCTCAAATGTTTGGAATAATGAAGATTTTTATTTATTTAATTTGAACTGATTCCAGTCTTTTTTGCTCACAAACGCTGCATCTATTTGATGAAAAATACTGGAAAAATAGTGAAATATTATTCCAATGTAAATCATCAGCTTTCTATGTGATTATATAGTAAAGTGTAATTTATTCCTGTGATCAAAGCTGAATTTATCATCATTACTCCAGTCTTCAGTGTCACATGACCCTTCACAAATCACTCTAATATGAGGATCTGATATGCATATACTGATATTTTTTAAAAACAGAAATGAATATTTTTATTCAGAGAGGATGCATTAAATTGATCAAAAGCTTTCCAATAATCAAACAAACTTGAGCAACGTTTCTTGAGCATCAGATCATCATATTAGCGTGTAAGATTCCTTTAAAACTCTTAAATATGTGCATTTTAACCTCACACTGGTTTGCAGGGGGACGGTCACATATATGATTTTTTCCGAACAGCATTTGTAATGTTGTAATAGATGTTGTGCTTCCTTTGACTCGTACATAAAACATCTCATATAAATTTCAATGAACAGAGCTTCTTTACATACACAAGTACACTTTACCAAACCAGCAAAGTCGGCATTTTTCTGCCCACTTCGGATATTTTCAGCAATGCAAGGGAGACGACGAGAAATAAAGACAGTCAAATTTGGAACATTTCAACGTAAATAAGAAGAAGAAACGAGACACAGCTTCTTGTCAAAACGTTTTCATATCCTTTTTTGTGTGTTTGTTTTTTACAACACCCTTTTTTAAAAAGCGGCCGGTCGAGCGCTCGGGTATAACGACTGTGTGTAAAAGCTGAAACACATTCTGGATTGAGTAATAAAATATTATTATACTTATGAATCTTTCATTTGTTCTCTCAGAATGCATATTGTTCGGTATATAAATGGCATGAGGAGGGCCGGTCCGTTCCGAGGCCCGTTTGCGTTTCGTTATGCATGAGACATTCAGCGAACACCTGCGTCGTCCCGTCGGACTCGAGTAGTAAATAGCCCATCAGATGTTGGATTCGCTGGCGTTTGGTGTCGATGGCCAGGCTAACGGATCAGTTTGTAACCTGAAGGCACTTCTTTTTTTAATGGCAGATATTCTGTCACTCAACTGGTACTGGGAACGGCGACTAACCAGCGTTTCTCACCGTCAACGAAACGGCGTCCATCTTGCGCTTGGGAAAGCGAGCACAGTGTTTGTGGAGTCAGGCTGCTACTGGAGTCGGGGTGTAAACGCTCTTTTATTGGCGTTTTAAAGCACCGAGCCGAACGAAACCAAAGAAGAGATGTGAGGAAAGGTTGTGTTGATTGTACTCCAAATCACCAAGGAAAAAAAAACATACCAAGATGAAAAACGGGAGAATCGTGAAGGAAAGGGAAGTGTGTGTGAAACACTCCTTGATTCGTCGCTGCCCTTCCGGTTTAATCCACACACACATCCAGATGGCGAAGTAGTCGCTGTGCTTTTCAGATCCTCCTGTTAGCATCGTTTTTGTGAGCATTTTGTCGGTTTCGGAGCGGGAAACCTCGTATCTCTAAAACACGAGATTTTCAGGAAATGGGAAAATCACTGTAATATTTAAACTGGTTGTGGTTTTAGACACTTTGCTTGTGTCATTACATTATTAACACTTGACCAAAATGCACTCTAAACAATGCTGTAAACTTATAAAATAGTAAACTCATAAAATGTAATTCGTAACACTTATTGGCTCAGATGCAGCCGTTCTAATGGCGAATAAAACATTATGTCCTACCCTATCTCACGACCAATTCGTACGAGTGATTCAAAAGTGGCTGATTCGTACTAATTCATACGACCTCACTCGTACGAATTTGTACGATTTGTCTAAACCCACGTGACGGTTATGTTTGGGGGCGGGGTCAGGGGTAGGTCATTCGTACGAATTCATACGAATTGGCTAATTCGTAAAATATGTACGATTTAGCAAAATCGTACTAATTCGTACGAGTGAGGTCGTACGAATTGTTACGATTTAGCCGCCTCGTAAAATTCGTACGAATTCCCGTGAGATCGGGTTGTTATGTCCGACATTCGCTGGTCAAAAACGTCGCACTCTAAAAATGCTGGGTTGTTTTAACCCAAATTTGGGTCAAATATGGACAAACACTAATGTCGGGTCAAAAATGTAATTTAAAATTTTAAACCAACTTCAGCTTTCACTTTCAACTGTAATTTTTGTTAGTTATATTTTTAACCCAACATTTGGGTTTGTCCATATTTGACCCAAATTTGGGTTGAAACAACCCAGCATTTTTTAGAGTGCGACGTTTTTGACCAGTAAAATGTTTTATTCGCCATTAAAACGGCTGCATCTGAGCCAATAAGTGTTACGAATTACATTTTATAAGTTTACTGTAGCTATATGTGGGCGTTACGTTTTTTTTCTGTCATTTGGCCAAAATATATAGAGTTTATATATATAGAGTTTCTTGAGTGAGGAAAACGCTTTAGTTATTCAAACACAGTCTTTATTTTATTTACCATTGCATTGCAAACAAGCAGAGACGCTCCACTTCATTCATGATAGAGGTGGGCGGAGTTATGAGGTTTGATTGACAGTTTGAACAGCCAATTAAGTTACACACTTCAGTCACAAGCTCTTTTTAAGAGTTTTCATTGGTTAAATATTTGGTAGGCCTAATGATTTATAAAAATTAAAAAAAAGACGAAATATGGAGATACGAGGTTTCCACCACCCGGCCGCGACAAAATATTTATCACTTTTCTGTTTAGGTTTGTGGCGTGTTATTCCCGGTGTTGTGGCTTCTCAGCAATCCGAAAGCATAAATCTTTGGTGATAAAATATTACGGGACGCATCTCGAGTCTCTTCTCATGAGGAGCGTCACCTCTGACGAAAGAATACGGTAAAAAACAGTGTGACGCTCAATGGCCATATACTGGAGACGGTGTGTGGAGCCGCTCCTCTGATAGCTGTGGGAAACACAGAGAGACGTCAACATTAACCGGACAACTATATCAAAACTCACTGACATGTCAAATCTGACAGAAGTCACGGCTAAAAATAAAGATTTTGGACACCGAAAATGGGTAAAATTCAACAAATTGAGCATGGAGCCGCATTAAGATCTCCATATCTATGAGACTGAAGCAGATACGGCTTTGAAAATGGAGAGTCCAAGAGAAAAGTTAGTTGACAACCAGAATCTAAAATCACATTGAAATATCTTTGATTCTTTTTGAGTTACAGCCATGCAAACTTTGGAAAAACTTAATTTTTTAGCACTTAAACGTATATTCCATGCAATTGTTACAAAGATGCATTTAATTTTAATATATCATGAAGATCATGAGTTGTGTATTTGCACTAAATCCGCACAGATTTTTCTGAAACGAACTTCCCAAGCAAAATGAGGGGACACAGAAATGGCTCGTGATTGGACAGCGTTTCCCGCCAAAACTCATTTTTACACACACAAGTGTGTTAATCTCAATCCCTGAATGTTGCGCTCCTGTTTGTCATTAGCCAGGTTTCCATCCAAGGGTTTTTTTGCGAAAAAAGGTTTTGCGCATCAAAATGTTTACCGATATAGCTGATGGAAACGCCAATTCTCGATTTTTTTTGCAAATGTCGACACAATCCTTTTCCGTTTAACTTTAGCGCATAAATGTTATGCCGATATTTTAAATGTCGCGAAAAACTAGTTTGGAAACACTTTTTGTCGAGAAAAAGGGCTTTCACGCAAAAAAACGTGGTGTCACGTGATATTTTCCTCACGTGCAAGGTGCAGTCGTCGTCACAACAAACACCATGGCGGACTCGGACTTTCTGTAAAGTGTCTCTCCACAACTTCTTCCCAGAACGCCTTATTGCGTGGTCTCTCCCAGACCCTTGGGCTTCGTCGCATAAGAGTAGTTACTTCGAGCCCTATCAGATGAGCAACTGCTTCATTCTGCCGTCGTCTTCTGATATTTCGGACACATGCAATTATTTGTGAAATTATTAACTGCCTGAATACTCTCTCCATTTTCTTGTTTGTTCGGTGTTGAGGGTGTGCTGACTGGAAACTCAAAAGGTAGAATTTGCGATAAAAAATAAATAAATAATTTTTTTTTTTATGGAAACGGCTGAAGTCACTTTTTTTTGCGATACACCAAAACATATGCGACAATTCGCTTTCGTCATTCGTGACGTCATCACGCACACAATCTTATCGGTAAAAGGTCAATTGAATGGAAACAGTCAGGAGACGGCAAATTTCGTCATGTTTTTTTTCGCATATTCACATTGTCGATAACATAACAGCGCAAAAAGTGGACGGAAACGAGGCAATTGTGACGAAACTTCACACCAATAAATCATCAGGAATATCGCTGACTCTTTACGCTCGTCCTAATGCCTGTGAGGTGTCCGTGGATTTGCCTGTATCTGGTGTTGAAAATGGAAACGTCTTTAGACATGGAAAATCACTTTTAATAATCAATCCAATGAGCACTAATGTGTCAGAAGTCAAACAGGATTTTTTCAGTCCTAGCCCTAGTTTGGACGTCGAATAGATGGACCCACGGACCCAATATACACATGGCGTCCAATGGGTGAAAACCCTGAGTTGAGGAATCATTCACAAGCCAGTTAAGAGCATTAAATCCGCCTGTTCTTCATCCTTACGGCTGGTCATAAATGTCTAAAGTGTGTTTCTGTGATTCACAAGCGTCCTCCAGTACATATATTTCCACGACACACACAAACACACACACTGAGCGTCTCTGACTGTCACGTAGCTTTTGATAATAATGGAAACCGTGTAATATTCCAGCCTAATAATAATGATGAACACATAACTTCACTGGATGATTACAGCTCCAGAACGAAAGCTTTCCATTTGTTCAGATATTTTCCGCAGCAGTGAAGCCACGTCTCGCTCTCAGCGCCGGTTTCGCCGATGCCAGCCCATTACCTGCACTCGCTCCTGCTTTCTCTGTGTGTTCGGGTGTAATTACTGAGCTCTCGACGCTGTGTTTGCTGCCACACACGTAATTATGACCTGGTTACCATAGAGATGCATGATAAATACATACGATTGGATGGAGGGTCAGGACACTCCCCTTCCTCCAGCGTGACATCATCAATGGCAATATCCCCCTCGATCCCGGGGCCGCGAATGCCTTCGAATATCACCTGTGTGATGGACACACACACACACACACGCTTGCATCACGAGCCTCGACAACATCTCTTCAGGATGTGCTGTAAACCACAAATCCATAATGCATTCTATATGTACAGGTGAAACTCGAAATATATCTCTAATATGGTGCAAAAGTTCAATACCTCAACTTAACATGTGCAACTAATATATTATATAGACTCATTACATGCAAAGTGAGATATTTCAAGCATTTATGTGTTATAATTGTGATGATTATGGATTACAGATATATGAAAACCTTTTTGACTTTGGGATTTTCATATCTGTAAGCCATAATCATCACAAATTATAAAGGCTTGAAATATCGCACTTTGCATGTGATGAGTCTATATAATATATTAGTTGCACCTTTTAAGTTGAATTATTGAAATAAATGAACTTTTGCACCATATTCTCGTTTTTCGAGTTTCACCTGTATACAGTCAAACCATAATTATTCACACACCAGATATAATTGCTGATATGTTTCACTAGTGTGATCAGGACACTATAGTTCATGTGTGTGTGTGTGTGTGTGAGGAGAGCAGAATAAAGTAAACTGCACTATATTACACACACATATTCTTCACACAGAGACTACAGTAGCTGCGTTTCCATTACCCTTCAATTTGCGCAAATTGAAATTGCGAAATGAAAATACGCTCCATGGAAACACGTCAATTTCGCAAAAACTCCCGTTTATCGCAAAAAAGTTTTTACGCTCGCATGAGGGGGTTTTTCAGGCAATTTTCGCAAAACTGCAATGGAAACGGATTTTGCGCATTTACGGTCACCTGACTTAGAAGACGGAGTGTCCGCAAATAATGATAATAATTATCATCATTAGCCTATTATAACATTTATTAGGCTACATATGTAGAAGACGCTTTTATTAAAGACGTTTTTTTTTAAGACAGACGCGCCGTGAACACTTTCATTTTCCCATCAACAGTGGAATCAACTTAAAATAGTCTATCATTTCTGGTTATAAGGAAAATAATAGTACATTATTCACGACTACTTTTATTTGCGTAATGTCACAATAACAAGAAAACGTTGTGCTTTTGTAAAATAACATAAAACAATCAGGCGCGCTTTATGATCTTCGAGAACTGAAACATAGGCTATCCTTTATAGACTAAAGCTTTAAATGTCCACTTTAAAAATCGAATCGTAAACTAATCCCTTCTGATTATGTAATCCGTATGAAAGGTGCAGTTCTCTCTAAAGGTGCATCCGGAGATTATGTTTTTAGCTCGTTATTTTTTCAGACGCATTTATAATAACTCACCTATTCAGCACTGCGGGAAAAATATCAGAAATATCCAGGTTCTAATTTGGCCGTAGAAAACCAGTAAAATCTATATGTTTCCCATATTAATTTGTGAATATTTTAAATGTTTTAAAGGGGGCAAAAAGTCATAAACAAATATATGAAAATCCATTGAGATGTATATAACGCAGCTATTGGTGTGGTCAAACTAAAACGTTGGTGTTCAACTGTTTTAAAAATACAACAACCGTTCATTTGACCGTTTGGACATAATACGAGATAGAGTTCTTTATTAAATTCATTTAAAAAAAAGAAACAATAATCACAGGAATAGCCTCTCTAAACCTCAAAGAAGTGCCATCGAGACATCGAAGCAGAAATAAGGGAGAAACACCAGGAACTCTGTGTCTTTCTCTGCCATTAATGCTTGGATAACACACCACGTCTCCGTCCATTAATAATAATAATAATGTCTAGTGCGGTGCATGGCTGTGATAGAGGTTATAAACCTACCAATGTCCGTTGCCTTGATTTTTGGAATGACTTATCGCGAGAGGGAAAAAAAGACGTTTTACTCGCATAACATCGGTTAATGGAAACACCGTCATTTCGCAATAGTTTTTTATCGACATTTGGAAAATATCGCAAATCTGTAATGGAAACGCGCCTAGTGACATTTACACACATTACACACACTCTGAGCTGATGATGTTCTGCTGAAGTGTGTTTTCTGTCATTCACACACACACACACACGTTCAGTGGTTCATTGGTCACTGGTTGAGCTAAACTGGTATTATCTAATTGAACAGCTGACAGATATTCAACATAATTCATGTGTGAGAGTCCAACAGAAGGACGGACAAAACCAGTCACACATCCACTGAGTTCTGCTCATCTTCATCACCACTAGAGCTAATAAACTGATGATGATGATGTGAGAGATGTATTCCCGCACCTGGAAGGATGAAACCGGATGGATGGTGATTTTGGCGTGTCTCCATCGGTCCCCTTGGTTCCCGCTGAGCGACCACACCGGCCCCGCGTCTGAAGTCGACTGACCTTTCTGCTTCACGAAGGCATTCAGAGAGCCTGCGGGAAAACACAATCAATTCATTTAACAACACAGGAGAATCAATCAATCCGGTTACAAACACATGAAGTCCATCAAAACTGGACAATAGCTTTACTCTAGCGGCGGTAAAGCCAGAACAATCTCTGTTACTGTAATCTCCTGTTATCGCCGTAGAGCCACTGTGAAATATTGTTAAAGGCACTATATAAATAAAGGCGACGTGACTTGACAAACAAGTGGATTTACACAATTCCTCATGTTCCTCTATCGAAGCTGCAATCACGTCTGCTTTACTTCAGGCACAAGGTGTGTTTCGCTTGATAAGACCCTTATTCATCGTCTGGAGTCGTTTAAAGCCCTTTGAACAGTTTGCACTGAAACTCTCATTTGGACCTTGAACCGTTTGGTCCCCATTGAAGTCCATTATATGGAGAAAATCCTGGAATGTTTCCATCAAAAACCTTAATTTCTTTTCGACTGAAGAAAGAAAGACATGGACATCTTGGATGACACGGGGGCGAGTAAATTATCAGCTAAAGTTTTTTTAAAGTGAACTACTCCTTTAAGGCAAGACAGTTTTGAGGTCTATTTTTTTATAAAGAAAACATTCAGAAATACTCTATTTATTTGATTGCATTTGATCTATTTGCGTCTAGATTTCAATCACGACCAGTGTTGGGTAAGTTACTCTAAAAAAGCTATTAATTACTAGTCTTCAACAGTGTAATTAGATTACTGTACTGATTACTCTCTCTAAAAAGTATTTAATTACTAATTACTTTCAAAATCCCACATCAATCTCATCCAGCTGAATAATACAAGGATAGACATGAATCTGTTTTAATTATTTCAAATAAATACTATAAAGTTGCATTATAAAAACATACTTTTTAGCATCAGACAATACATTTTGATGTTAAACCCACTATTGTTTTGTCTTCACACTTTTTCCATACATATTTTACAATAGTTCGTACGAATTTGTACGAGTGCGGTCGCAATATTTAGACGCCTCATAAATGCATACGAATCGCTGTGAGATCGGATTGATCTATGCACAGTATTTACCTCGATTACATCAGACGTAACTGTAATTAAATTACAGATAAATTAAAGAGTAATCCCTTACTTTACATTTTCAAGGGAAAAGTAATTAAATTACAGTAATTAGTTACACCCAACGCTGATCACGACTCATCTCTTTAAAGATACTTTATAAAGACGGTCCACTTCGCGTATACTCTTTGGAAAACAGTCTCGACCTGTCGAACACTATTAGCTTTTATTTTACATTTTTATTATTAAATGCAATAGTTTAGTTTATTTTATGTGCTTTTGTCATTTTTAGTAATGGCTCGGTTTTTTATGTTTCTATTCAAATTTCTTTTTGAAGTTTTAGTGAAACGTGTTGTATTTAAGTTCAGTTCGCTCTCTCCTTTTCGTCAGAGAACTAAAATAACTCAATAAAGATAACCACTAAAGCTTTCAAGTATTCCAGATTAATTTGAGTAATTGTAGTACTACAACTAAAACTTTTTTTATTTCAGCCAGTTGCCAAGGTAACATTTCTAATTTATGTTAATTTTTGTATTATTTTAAATTTGTCTGATATTTATATTTTCTTCATTATGCCAGAGGCTATCCTGCCAGAAGTGCAGCTAGTGAGCTGAACTGTATAACTGCGTCTGGGTTCGAGACTTCTTTATAAAGTATCTTCTTATTTTGCATGTATGGACCCTCATTATGTCACTGTGTGAGTGTGGGGATATCTTGAGGCTTGTTAGTGGTATAAACTAGCGATTTTTATTTGTCATTACTCGATACCCCATACACTGGTGTTATAAGCTAAACAGTTTTTAGAGATAAAACTCTTTACATTGGATAATCATGAAATCAGATCTCAGAGAACGGTCGACTCGGTGCAGTGTGTTATTAGAGCAAAGCTTCTCCTTTAACTCGACAAAACCAAACTAGAGTTTTGAACCGGGCTTTATCCACTGTTCTGGACAGGTGTGCAAACATGCATATTTCATTAGAAAAAAAAAGCTAATTTGCATATTTAAACATAACATGTCAGAAAACCTGTAATGGAGAAAATGTGTAGTGTGTAGTGTAGTGATGTTTATTAGTTCATATATTCAAGGGTCTCTTTTGCCTTCGACATTATGATCATGTTAGGAGCGTTGATGAACAGAAATGAAAGCATGTTAATGAGAGCGAGCTTCGTCTCGTTATATTCCCGGGATAAAGAGTGTGATGTGGAGATGACGACGTGTTGTGCAGATGTGTGTGTGTGCTCTGAGATCTGGGGTTCAATCCAGCAAACACACACAAAAAGGAGGATCACAGAGGCAGACTGTGTGTGTGTGTGCAAGTTGTCACATGGTCTACTTCTCACTGCAGCAGATTTTTATTTCAGCTTTACTTTTAGTTATTTTAGTACATGAAGTCTAAATTAAAATATTATTACCATGGCAACTAGCTGACATAACATATACGTTTTATATATATGTACACACATGTTATTTTACTCCTTTAAACATTTATTTCAAGCAACAAAAGTATGTTTTTATGGTTTTAAAGGAGTAGTTCACTTTTGAAAAAACTTGCTGATAATTTACTCGCCCCCGTGTCATCCAAGATGTCCATGTCTTTCTTTCTTCAGTCGAAAAGAAATGAAGGTTTTTGATGAAAACATTCCAGGATTTTCTCCATATAATGGACTTCAATGGGGTCCAAAAGACAGTTTCAGTGCAAACTCTCCCATTCGAACTCGTTCATCAAAATGAACAAATCTTTTTTCGTGTCATTTGGTTCATTCAACGAATCAGGAAAAGATTTGTTCGTTTTGATGAACAAGTTTAAACAGGAGAGTCACGAACGCGCATCACAGAACAGAGCAAGGCGAGCATTTGTGCTTATAAAACTTTAACTTTGTTATTTATTTATTAAATGAGCGATCGTTTCGCAACCATAATAGCCCTGCAACCATCTAGTCAAGTGTGACAACATGCCCCGACATCACTTCTTCTGTGTTTCAGCTTCAGGAATGCGTGTGTGTGTATGTGTGTGTGTGTGCGGATCTTACCGATGTGTTTGCCGTACATGTGGTAGTAGAAGCTGAAGCAGTACGCCGGCGGGCTGGTGATGCTGTAGGGATTCTTCGGCGCGACGTTAAACACAGGACTCAATAATCGCGCCGTGTCGCCCTCTTTACGAGGTCTCGAGGTCTCGATGTACATGTAGAAACCTGGTGATCACACCAACACACACGATTTAACACAAAATATATAATAAACTACTATATAGTCGCTGTCGGGGGAAACCTCCTATCTCCAAAACTGCTGCTTTTTTTAGGAAATAGGAAAAGACTGAATTTTAAATAATTAAACACAGTAAATGACTAAAATACGTGACAAACACAGTCTTCTCGGCTCCTCAAACACACAAACACATCAGCCTTTATATATATAGTAGGGCTGTGCAAAAGTTAATTGCGATTAATCGCATCCAAAATAAAAGTCTGTGTTTACATAATATATTTGTGTGTGCTGTATATAATTATTTTGTATATATAAATACCTATGCATGCATGTATATATTTAAGAATTATTTGTGCTTAAATTCTGTATATATTTATAAATACATAATCTATATTATATAAATATAAATATTTTATATATGAATAACACATTTTCTTAAATATATACATGCATGTGTGTGTATTTATATATACAAAATAATTATATACAGCACACACAAATATATTATGTAAACACAGACTTTTATTTTGAATGCGATTAATCGCAATTAATTTTTGCACAGCCCTAATATATAGTGTTTCTTGCGTGAGGAAAACGCTGTACTTATTCAAACACACAGTCTTTATTGGCCATCGCATTGCAAACAAGCAGAGACGCTCCACTTCATTCATGATAGAGGTGGGCGGAGTTATGAGGTTTGACAGTTTAAGCAGCCAATGGGCTTTATGCCCAGCTGCACTACTTCCTGAACTTCAGGCAGCTCCTTGTTTCCTGTCTGCCATTATTGGCCAAATTGATTAATTCAGGTGTACCTGACCTCAGTAGTCATGGCAACAATAATCAGACACACCTGAATTAATCAATTTGGCCAATAATGGCAGACAGGAAACAAGGAGCTGCCTGAAGTTCAGGAAGTAAAATTGGCATAAAGCCAATTAAGTTACACACTTCAGTCACAAGCTCTTTTTAAAGACTTCTCATTGGTTAAAAATGTGCAAAATCCACAGAATCCACAGTAAAGGGTGGCCGATTGACATTAAAAAAATACAATTTGTGAAATATGGAGATATGAGGTTTCTGCCGGACAGCGACGATATATGCACAAATAATATAATAATTAAATATATAATAATACATTTAAATTATGATAATAATGTATTTATTTAAATTCAAAATAGCTTTATTGGCTGAGAATAAACAATTCATAAATTTAGGAGGGACTATTTATTTTACTTTTTATATTATTTAAATACTATGCATTTATCTGACAAAATTATTTGGTATAGTACAGCAACAGGTTTTATTTAAATATGCAAGCTGATAGGAAAATAACCATAAATAATCAGTTATTAATATTAACTTGGGTCTCCACATAATTTAAAATTATGTTGCACAATTTGTCATGATTCATTGCGTTATTTTCACAAATAAAAAAAAAAATGACTCCATTCACAACTACGCAGTATGATTACAAAATCTTTGTCGCATTTACAAACAATATCTCTAGTAATGTGTGTGTGTTCTTCAGAGCTCACGCGTCTCACAGGAAGTCGAGCTGAAAAACCCCGAAGACAAAATCAAAGCGAATCTCCTCTCTGGATGTGATGAGCAATAATTAAAGTCTCTGTAGGACTCTCGATGTTAATAAAACGCCGGACCGTTTGGAAGCATCAGGGTGATTAAAGCAAATCTATTATTTACACGGGGACCGTCGAGGACGTGTTAACCGGCGCTCGCTCCCTCCAGACTAAAAATACATCTCAATAAAAATAAAAGGAGCTCATCCCGACTCATTCGCATCCGGCACGCAGGCATTGTCTCAGTTTGGGAATAGACAACCTCATTTGGAAAGCTGAATTTCATCTGAATGAAGTGGTAATTGGAGCTCAGCTGCAGATATGAATGAAATTGAAGAAAACTTCAGGGATTTGGGCACGAGTCTCTCGGGTGGGATATTCCAGAAGTTTCCCTCTGGAGAGAAGATAAGCTTCTAATGACGAAATGACCATTTCATAAAGGATTGACGGTCGGTTACCTACACAGTAAAAAAAAAAAAATGTTGGGTTATTTTTTTAACCCAACGGTTGGGTTACACATATTGGATCACTATAATGGGTTATTTTTAAAATAAAAATGTTGGGTCATTTTTTAAATCGATGTGTAATTTCTAGTTATAAACCGGTTATTGGGTTAAACACGTATGTTTTATGTAACACTTGTGTATTTTTAATTTATCTACACAATTCTGTATCTATAGGCTATATTTACATTAAATGCTAGACTCCCCAATATTTAGTTTGTAATTAAAAAATATATATTTGTTGAGACATATTTAATGTCTTGTACAAATAAACAATCTGTATTTGAAAACAAAGTGTATTTTATTTATTAAAATAATGTCATAAGTAACTTAACTAAACTGTTGGGTTACTTTTAATAACAATGCTCTGGGTTAAAATAACCCACGGTTGGGAAGGTGCTGCTTATTTTTAAGCCAACATTATTAAGAGAGTACCCTGCTTTGAGCCGGCCCGGTCGCCGCTGGGACCCGTGTTCGGGGTGTATTTGGTATCGCGGGTCGCGGCGCTGTGTCTCATCCAATCAAAGTCGTCGTTCTTGTCCTGAGTGAACATGCAAATGGGCTCCTCTTCAAAGCTGCAGTGAAACTCTCCTGGAGAAGAAAGAAGAGCAGGGTTAGTTCAGCAGTTACTCATCCGCGTGCGTCCCAAACACAAATGGACTTTATTCTGTGCAATCTCTAAAGGAGAACGGAGGCGTTGTGGATGATCAGCAGTCTTACATTTGAGTCTATATCGAAGCTTGTTTCCACCACAGTTGTTTATATCACGCAATTCTGACTATATATCACGCAATTTTTACTTTATATCTCGCATTTTTTTACGATTTATATCACTCAATTCTGAATTTATATCTCACGATTCTGACTTTATATCTCACGATTCTGACTTTATATCTCGCAATTTTTACTTTATAT